>NW_026690889.1:1473829-1707143 GCF_020826845.1 Diceros bicornis minor
CCATTAAGATTTTTAAAGAAATTTTAATTCCAACAACCTGCCATCAGTCAATTAATAGTTGG
This sequence comes from Diceros bicornis minor, assembly GCF_020826845.1. Lineage (NCBI taxonomy): Eukaryota > Metazoa > Chordata > Mammalia > Perissodactyla > Rhinocerotidae > Diceros > Diceros bicornis. Next base: position 1,473,892 of record NW_026690889.1, read on the forward strand.
CAGTTTTAAAAAAATGCTTTGTGGGGCCAGCCCGGTGGCGTAGTTGTTAAGTTTGCACGCTCTGCTTTGGCGGCCCGGGGTTCATGGGGTCAGATCCTGGGCGCAGACCTACACCCTGCTCATCAAGCCATGCTATGGAGGCATCCTACATACAAAATAGAGGAAGATTGAGAAAGATGTTAGCTCAGAGACAATCTTCCTCAAACAAAAAGAGGAAGATTGGCAACAGATGTTAGCTCAGGGCCAATCTTCCTCACCAAAAAAAAAAAAAAAGAAAGAAATAAAGAAAAAAATGCTTTGTGCCTGTTGCATGCCAAAGTTTTAGACATATAAAATAACTTGGGAGATATAAAAATAAACTTTCAAAGCCGTTTACTTTGAGCATTTCCATTCTGTCCTTGCCACCATACTCTCTTTCTTCTTTGCTCCCCACCCACTGGACTTCCCATGAAATTAATGTTTGAGGGCCTCATGTGCCTTGACTCTTTAATGCTGTTGTCATGTCTGTCATTGAAACTACTTTGATCTCTAAGTTCTTTTTTCCCCAGTTTTTTAAATTGAGATATAATTGACATATAACATTGTATTAGTTTAATCTCAAGTTCTTGACCATTATCTTTTTATTAAATCTTTGTGTCTTTGGCATAATTATTGGAGATTTGGCCTTGGTAGAGTAAAGCAGGTATATAGTTTGATTTAAGATAGAGTCTGGGGCCAGCCCAGTGGCGCAAGTGGTTAAGTACGCGCGCTCCACTGTGGCAGTCCAGGGTTCTCAGGTTCAGATACCGGGAGTGTACCGACGCACTGCTTGTCAAGCCATGCTGTGGCAGCATCCCATATAAAGTAGAGGAAGATGGGCACGGATGTTAGCTCAGGGCCAATCTTCCTCAGCAAAAAAAAGAGAAGGATTGGCATGGGATGTTAGCTCAGGGCTGAGCTTCCTCACAAAGAAAAAGAAAAAAAGATAGACTCTGCCTCCCCCTTTATAATAGTTTTATTGAGACTTTCCTGTTTTATGGGCTGCATTCCTTCTAGAATATTCCAAAGAAAAGGAATATTCCAGAGGCTGTTCTCAGGGTTGAGGGGATTTGCAATTGAGCCTGGGCTTTGGCATCAGCCGTCAGTGTCAGCATTTTACTCCCTGCTCTATTTCTCCACCTCTCTGAGCCTCTGTACTGGGAAAGCAAACATACCACCTGGCAAGATGGTCTTAAAGTTTACATGAGATCGTGTGTGTGCAAGTGCCAGGCGTGTACTACACACTCAATACATGTAAGCTGCGATTTATAATAATAATATTCATGTGAATGTTAGTAGTAGTATTGATCTTCTGCACTGGCCCCACAGTCCCCAGTTTTTCAAACCAATGCCATCTAGTTAAAAGGAATCTCACAAAGCAAACTCAAAGAGGAAAAGAAGCAGGGGGCTGGGGGTACAGTGCCACAGAAAGCATAATCCTGAGATGAGTCTTGGAAAGGCATCTGTTTATTACAGTAACATTGGTTTATAACATTGTAAAAATTTCAGGTGTACATCATTGTACTTCTACTTCTGCATGGACTACATCATGTTCACCACCAAAATACTAATTACAACCCATCACCACACACATGTACCGAATTATCCCTTTCACCCTCCTCCCTCCCCCCTTCCCCTCTGGTAACCACCAATCCAATCTCTGTCCCTATGTGTTTGTTTATTGTTGTTATTATCTACTACTTAATGAAGGAAATCATACGGTATTTGACCTTCTCCCTCTGACTTATTTCACTTTGCATTATACCCTCAATGTCCATCCACGTTGTCACAAATGGCTGGATTTCATCGTTTCTTATGGCTGAGTAGTATTCCATTGTGTATATATACCACATCTTCTTTATCCATTCGTCCCTTGATGGGCACTTAGGTTTCTTCCAAGTCTTGGCTATTGTGAATAACGCTGCAATGAGCACAGGGGTGCATGTACCTTTGCAAATTGGTGTTTTCAAGTTCTTTGGATAAATACCCAACAGTGGAATAGCTGGATCATATGGTAGTTCTATCCTTGATTTTTTGAGGAATCTCCATACTGTTTTCCATAGTGGCTGCACCAGTTTGCACTCCCACCAGCAGTGTATGAGAGTTTGGAAAGGCATCTGAACACCACCTCCTGAATTGCGGTAGCCACTTGGGACCAAGACTCGCCCAAGCCCTGTGCTGCCATAATTCCTCCTAGACAGTGCTTCCCAGTGGTACCGCTAAATTAGTTTCTGCAAGAAATTTCCACTTAAGAACTCAATTGATGATTTGAATCCAGAAGGATATTTACCCTATCAAAAAGGAATCTTGAGGAGAGTTGCATGATATTTTTGGAACTTCTAATTAGTCCCATGAAGAAACCCTTAGAGAAGAATCACAGCAACCTGGTGCAGTGGCTCCTGGGGATCTCACTGGTCAAGGCCCAGCATCTCTGCCTGTGAGTGACTATATGCCATAACTCTTACAGGCTCACAGGTGAGGGCGTTGCAGGGCACATGGTTCCCAGGCGACAGTCCTCCCCTGCTGTGCCGCCTCACGGTGTGGACGGGCGGATGCAGCGTTTCCCCAAGCGTGTTCTGTGCAGGCTCCACCCCGAAAATGCTTCAGGGAATACACATCCTCTGACCAAATCCCGCATAATCGCTCTCTCCCTCTGCAACATGCATAGTGCACGGGAGCACGTTGAAAACTTTTAGACTTTCAGTAAATGAACCATTTAAATGTGTGAACTTAAAGTTTCAAATAATTATCTTCTATTTGAAAATGGAATCCTTCCTATGAACAGCCAACAGAATTAATATTCTGTGGAACATGTTTTGGGAAATATACACAGATATACACAGAATGTTTTTTAAAACCTTGAGTCTAATGAGGGCACCAGTATTCTTAATACACTAAAATTATCGTCAACATTTTCCCGTGAGTCCTTTTTGTGGGAATCTCCCTTGTGGATGAGATTGCTTTATAATGAAGCTTTGGCTACTTTAGTGTAACTAAACCCAGTTGATGTTATGATTGAAAGTTACTTGTTAAAGCTGCTTCCTGAATTGATGTATTGACGACCAGCATGTTCCAGTAGTGAGTTTGGACAGTCCAGAAGTGCTCTTCTTTAGTGTGGGTCCTTCTGCGTGACTATTTGCTTTACAGCCGTCTCAGAGGAGATGTAGTAGAGAAAGACACCGAAGTGAACCCAGGCAGGCACCAGGAGTTTGGGCAGAATGGAGGGGAAGCTCTGAAGTTAGACCACTTTCAGAATGATGAGGGCCCTGGGGAAGTTTAACCTGAGAAGGGTACAAAAGCTATCTTTTTTATTTTATTTTATTTTATTTATTTATTTCCCCCCAAAGCCCCAGCAGATAGTTGTAGGTCATAGCTGTACATCCTTCCAGTTGCTGTATGTGGGACGCGGCCCCAGCATGGCCGGAGAAGCGGTGCGTCGGTGCGCGCCCGGGATTGAACCTGGGCCGCCAGCAGCGGAGCGCGCGCACCCAACCGCCAAGCCACGGGGCCGGCCCTACAAAAGCTATCTTTAAATATTTGCGAGGCCTCCACGTACAAGACAGAACATTGATCAAGCATAGTTTTAGAGTCTAACTCAGGGGGCTCTGTGTGTGAGTGGTACAGGGAAGGAATTCACAGCTCAGTAATGGAACAACTTTCTAGCTCTTCTTTGAGGCAAAACCAAGCTGAGTGTCTTCCAGGTATAAGATTCTGTGCTGGGTGCTTGAACCATGGCAGGAACCTACTCTCTAGAGGGACACTGTGGAAGGAATTCTTGTTTCTGGAACTGACATTCCTTCTAATGCTAAGAGACTGTGATTCTCATTCCATATGAAAGAAATCAAATGTGCCAATATTCTCATTTCTTTATTTCCCTTTCTTATTTGCTTATTACTTCCAAACATAGGTCTCCTTGGCAGAGGGGCTCATCCTTAAAGAGTTTGCTGTCACTCTGAAGGCATCTGCTTTGTTAATCATTTGCAGAGTGTTGGTTTCATAACTTGAGCTCCTGCAATCTGTGCTAAGATTTACATAGAAACCCTCCCGTACACAGACCCACACACACACAACCAGAATAAGTATTCCCACAGCCTGTATGATCTGTTGTTGTTAACACAATCTACCCCTTTTATTAGTCTGGTTGTTCACACTGAAGAATTAAGGTAGAAATGAAAGAATAATTTTGATATCTATGAATGTGTGGTTTTCTCCCTATAATAGATAGTATATCATTTGCATGTATATTACACCTTTACTTTGGCTAAGTCCTGGGAATAAGACTGGGTCCTTGCCCCTCCTAAGTCTTCATCATCTCTGATCCTCACAACAGCCCTGTGGGGTAAACATTAGGGACCCATTCTACAGTCAGTCCAACAGAAACTTAGGAAGGTTGAGTCCTGCTCAAGGCCATATAGCTAGTGTGTTGGATCTTGAATCGAACTCAAACTTCAGGATTTAATCCCTGAACTACTTCTGTTCCACCAGCCTGCTGCTTTCGTTTTACAAGAGAGGCGACTGCATCAAGGTGTCTGGATTAATTAAACATCAGTGTATATCATCACAAAAGATGAGCTCCACAAGATGCTTTGCGAGTGACGATGAGCGAAGCTATACCTTTCCTTTCTCTTGTGTTAGGCCTAGAGAGGTGGGCGCTTGCAAGGATTTCCGAGTATGGATTTTGCCAAGAGGTGTGTGTGCCCTTTATAAAGCGGGGCGAGCCTGAGTGCACGTGCAGGACTAGAATACTCAGGTCAGTGCTTCCCTGGAACACTTAGACCAGGATTAAAGCCATGCTTATCCAGATTATGAGAGAAAATCTCATCTGAACTACTTATACCCCCAAGTGAAATTTCCCACGTTGGCAATTTTGTTTGTATTCATACTGAATTTACCTCTGAGAGTGAAGTGAGTTTTAGTTTTAGCAAGTGACACAGGTTATGCTAAATGTCATAGAAACCCGTCACCTGACACGGTATCTGGCACACAACACAGTGGGCACTCAGTTTGTCAAACGAATGAGTAAAAACGAGTTGGAATCCAAAGATTAAGGAGTTTCCTTAAATGCTTGTTGATTCAGGCCAGAACGCTGTCTCTTTCACTCAGTCACTCTACCAATACTTTCCCCACCCCACGTGCCCATCCTGGCAAACTCATCTCCTTAAGCTCCATGTGAAAAGGGCTCTCAGCTTTTATCTCAAGAGGATTAAGCCTCTAAGAATGTCCATTCAGCCTCTCATTCTTTTGACTCCAATTCTCTTGGTCAAGCTGTGTTGAAAGTGGTTGCCTGACAGTGCCATTTCTCACTGATATTCTTTGGCAAGCTGAAATATTCAATGTCATACTAAGGTATGTCCATTTAGAAGCTGTGAGGGAGGTCAGCCACTTGGGGTTCTGGGCAGTGCTTCTCAAAACGTTATTGCTTGAGTTTTACATCAAATTGGAAAAGGCTGGGAACATACAATAGCCAGGTTGTCATTGGTGACTGGATTTACCCTGGGAGAGAAGACTGTGGTGACAACGTTGGACTGCCGGAGTACAGTGGCGTAACACTCCACTAAGGAGACTTTACTAAGAATGTGTCTCACCTGTCCTGTCCCAGAAATGCACGAGAATCAGGCAAGACGTGTTACCTGCCAAGCCTGGGAGCCCCAACTCGTGCAAAACCAGGGGAACCATCTCATGCTGCTGGATTGTCCATTGCAGTCCCTGTGGCCCTGTCTCTGTGGTAGATGTCAGGCTGCTGGGGCTTCCCCTTTGCTGCTACAGCAAAGCGTCTTCACTCATGACATTGCAGGGCGGTGGTGTTTGTTTAACATGGTCAGTAAAGAATGAAAGGCACCTTTCTGAAGAGTGTTTTCGATTGGTTGCTCCTGCATTCAAGGAAATTAATTCATAAATGCCTAGAGAAATTCTCCTTGGTCGTTGACAGTAGAATCCTGGGTGGATACCTATGCCCCAGCCACACCCTTGACCAGTTACATCGGAACCTCTAGGGGTGGGGCTCAGGCATCAGTCTTTTATAACACCCCCAGGTGACTCCCCAGGTTTGAGAACCATGGAGCAGGGGGTCTCAAAGCTGAAAGAGCCTTTGTAGGTCATGTTGTGAAACACCTTCATTTTATACAAGAGATTCAAGTGGGGAGAGAAGAGGTTGGGCTTCGGATATTTTAATAAAATCGAGGATCAGGAAGTGTATTATTTTCCTAGGGCTGTTGTAACAAAGTACCACAAACTTAAAACAACAGAAATGTATTCTCTCCCAGTTCTGGATGCCAGAAGTCTAAACCAAAGGCCAGCAGTGCCGTGCTCTTGAAGGCTCTAGGGGAGAAGCCTTCCTTGCCTGTTCCAGCTTCTGGTGGCTCTCAGTTTGTGACAGCTTGACTTCAGTCTCTGCCTCCATCAGCACATCACCTTCTTTTCTGTCTCTGTGTCCACTCTTCCTGTCAGGATGCCTGTCATTGGATTTAGGGCCCACCACAAATCTAGGATGATTTCATCTTGAGATCCTTAACTAATTACATCTGCAAAGAACCTATTTCCAAATAAGGTCACATTCTGAGGTTCTGGGTGGACATGAATTTTAGGGGAGACATCATTCAACCCACTGTAGGGGGTGAAGAGAGATTTCTTCATATTTTACATTTCTAACATCTAGTTCATCTTATACATTGATTATTCCTGACCCTACTATAATGCTAATGATAATATTATTGTCTTTATTTCTGATTCTTCTCATTATATAAATCATTGAATGCAAATTGCTAAAAATACTGTTTTTAAAAATATTTAATTATGCCAATAAAATATAGCTTCCTGATCAAGATTACTCAATCTTTGAAAAGTTCAAGATTGCATGACTTGGAGAGTTAAAAATTCCCCTCCCATGGCTGAACAATGTTAAGTGGCAGGCACTATGGTTATAAATTTACATATGAAGTAATACCAGCGGGACTGTTCAGTTCAGTTTTGGAACATTCGTTAAAGTTCAGTTACAAGCCTGACATTTATTTTCAAGTGTAATTGTTGAATTACTCCGTAGAAATTAAGAATGTGATGTAAATTTTTTTTTTTTAACTGAGGAAGATTCACCCTGAGCTAACATCTGTTGCCAATCTTCCTCTTGTTTTTGCTTGAGGAAGGCTAGCCCTAGGCTAACATCTGTGCCAGTCTTCCTCTATTTTGTATGTGGGTCGCTGCCACAGCATGGCTGACAAGTTGTATAGGTTGGTACCCAGGATCCGAGCCTGCGAACCCAGGCTGCCGAAGCGGAGCATGCCGAACTTAACCACTATGCCATAGGGCTGGCCCCTAAATATTTATTTTCTGAAGCAGCTTCAGGCAACTCATGTGAAGTAGGAGTTTCTCTTCTCTGTACATCAGCAGTCTCTGAGAGCACAGAGAAACCTTGGCAATAGATTTACAGGCCCACGACACTGGGGGAGTGGAGTTTATTGCAGAAAGTCTGGACATGAAAAGTGATTCTGGTCATGGATCCAACCTATGTATTTCAGGTTCACATTGACTTATGGCCTTTGAAAAAAATCCTAAATATGGATGAGTTTTCTGTATTTTCAGAATTGTGAAGGCACCCATATCCTAATATTTTCTTGTTTTCATTTGAGCAGATTACTAGACAAATGACTTCTGGATTTTCAGTGATAATATTTATCTTTAGAATTAATTTTAGAAATATATGTCACAATTTTTATTTTATTTTACAAAAATGACTATGTTTGCTGCATCAGCAACACATCTAGTAAAATGTGTGGAAAAAAATTTGCATGGGTGTAGAAATATGTGAAAAGTAACAGCACTGGGAAACTCAGTGGACAGAAAATACTTTTCAAATTTAATTTTTAAATTTCTACATACTTCCTATAGGAATAGTAATTCCACTTCCTTACTCAAAGATGCCCAGTTCTTTGTTGGTTCAAGGTTGTTTTTCTATTTGTAGTGATGGTATTGTTTGCATCTCCCTTTGTTACTCCTTTTCCGGGCCCAACTTTTCTTTCTTTCATTAGGGATTTCTGCGCAAGCCAGAGGCAGATTCTCTGCCTGGAGACACCCCTAGAGGCTGGTGAACCCTGCCTCTCTCTGGTTCTTGTAATGAGTTGTTAAAAGCACTTGTTCATCAGATATTTTCTTTTTCTTTTTCTTTCTAGATTTAGAAGTATTTTAGCAGGTGTACATTTGCATATAAAAGAGAATAAAAGATAAGAAGTTGAGGCTTTTTCTTTCTTCCCTCCTCAACATCATCTCTCTCCTATCTCCCTTTATTCAGCATGTTTTCGCTTTCCTTCTCTGGCTGTTTCCATTTTCTAGACACGAAATGCATATCAAAAAAAAAAAACAATCTCAGTGATTCTTCACCACTTTGTAGGAAGATAGATCATTGGGTTTGGCTGGCTTATGTAACAAAGTAGGGAAAAACATATTTATCTCTTTGTGTCATCAGTCTGGAATTAATAGCCAAGGATGGATTTTAACCCCCTGGACTCCTTTATTTTATGTTTTAAATTGCAATATTTTCTACTTTTTAAATTAAATCTTGACACAGATTTGAGTGTATAATAGATGCTTGACTGAGAGATCCAGAACTGAAAGCTTGAGCATGCAGATATATTTGTTTCTGTGTGTACCAGAACATTGTAATTGACAATAATTGTATTCTTTAGAAATATTTGTTTTATCTAATTATACGCACTTCTCAATAATTTTCTGAGAGTTTGACATGACTAATGAGTGGAAACGTTTCTCTGGAGTTCTCAGTCACAGGCTGGAAAGTAAAGCCTTAAGGGGCTACCTAGTCCTCGAATTTGCAGACTTAGGGTTTACTTGCAGTTGAGAAGACTCAAGTCTTTTCTCCTTGGAACTGGAGGAACTCGGCCCCCACTTGTCTATAGCAGGCTGATTTGAACTCTAGACTTGTTACTTTTGCTCTTTTGTTTGTTCATTCATTTCGTAACTATAAATCTGCAGGGCAATACAGTGCAGCTTTGAACTGCTTGATTCTTCACTATCCTTCTTCCTTCTAGGAGAGCCTGGGCCTGAGTTACCAGAAACTTCACGCCCGTAGCTTTGCCTACTTGACTTATGAAGTTGGCGTCCTGGCCAAGACCTCTAGGCTTTTCCAGGAGGAGGTCTGAATTGTTCGAGTGCCCCTAGCAAGACGTAGACTCTTGCCTCCAGAGAGTCTGAAGCCTGGTCTATTTGATACAAGCAGCTACTTAAAAACCTCCACACAGCTCTTGCAGCCTGCCTTGATAGTGTGTTCCCGGGTCTCTCAGCTCTGTCAACTACGGAAGCTTTTGCTAACATCTAGCTTATATCCCTTGGCTGAAGTTTTTCTCCGAGTGTTCTTGTGCCACTTTTAGGGAACACAGAAAAAATTGCTCACCACCATCTAGTTTCGAGGTTTCCAGTGTGTTCTGTTTGGCCTGTGCAGTGTTGTATTTTTTTTTTTAAGAAAGGCAGGAGTCTGGCAAGACTAGGCCCACTTTCCCACCTGGCAGCAGTTGGCTGTAGCCGGAGAACAGCTGTCCCCCCTGGCCAGGCATGTGCTCTCCAGCTGGCCAGACTCACTTCTCTGTGCTACCTGCTTGGCCCCAGAGCATCTGCATTTATAATCCTGCCCTGTCCAATCTATGCAATTTCTGTTCTTAAACCCTCTTCCCTTGTTTCTACGCAGGCTATGTAGCCTTTATCCTCTCATTGTTATTTTTTAACCAAACCTTAATTTTGTTTTTCCTTTTTGGGTTGTTTCCCAGTCCTTCAAATGTTTTGTGCAGCTCTTCTGACTAAAACAGGGGTGACTGAGGGTGTGATACATGCCATGGGAGAATGACCACAGCTCTGAGCATCTGCTGCCCGACACAGACCTCCTGTTAGACAGCAGCACCTGCCGCCTGCTCCAACCCCTCTGGCTGGTTTGGTGTCTTGGTCCTGCCTCAGTTAGTGTTTCTTCCTCCAAGTGAATACACTTAATCCTTTCACCTTTTAAACTTCACTTTGCCCTTAAACCACACGAGGAAGCATGCATCGGGGATGGAAGCAGGCCATGTGCCCAGCAGTCCTCAGCTTGATTTTGCCAACCCTCTATTACTTAGGTCAGGGCGGCTATGTCCCAGATAAAAATTGTCCGGGTGAGCTTCACTGACTTTCCGCTTAGAGAAGGGCTACAGAAGGTTTAAAGATCAAATACCAGTAAGGAGCTATGGCTGGGAAGCGGGGTGGGCTCTGGGAGAACGAGACTGGAGAGACAAGCTACATCCCTCCAAAACTGTGTACGGTTGAAAGCAGACTCAGGGCAGCCTTGAAGGGAAAGGCCAGTTACAGAGTCCAAGTCCTTCAAGAAGCAAGGGAAGGGTAGATCCTACAATTCCTCACCCACAAGAAAAGAAACTTTGTAACTATGTATGGTGACTGATGTTAACTAACTGTGGTGATCATTTCACAATATGTACAAATATTGGATCAGTATGTTGTATACCTGAAACTAATATAATGCTGTATGTCGATTATACTTCAATTAAAAAAAAAGAATAAGAGGAAGGAAGAGAAGGAAACCAGAATGGAAAGTGTGTGGAACATGGAAATGGCCTTTCTTTTCCAGAGTGGTAAAATGGTCCCTTGCTGCTAATGTGAATTCACTTCACATTCCTCCTTTGCTAGACTCAGACCAGTGATAATATCCATACTGTCCTATATTTGGACAGAATACTTAATCCTCCCAAATGTGAAATTAACTCACAACTACTAGCTTTATATTTTTCACGAAAATCTTCTCCTAAAAATAAAAGGCACGTGTTTTCTGAGGAGCAGGAGAGCCAGCTCACTGGAGTCAGATGATTTACCTCACAACAATAGATGAGAGGAAAGCCTAACTCCAGCTTCCAGCTGCCAGGAGCCTTTGTTTACCAAGAAGCTACTCTTTTTTTCTTTTCCTATTCTTTTTTTTTTTTAACTTTTATCTTTGCTCTCTTTTCCTTGACCAAGTCAGTATAATTGAGTGCAGAAATAGCATATGGTCATTATGATCTGGACTTGTATCCTAAAAGCTGAAAAACTTTTTGGTTGATCTTTATAGAATAAAAACAAAACAGAACATTTTTACCTCTTTTACAGTGATTCCTTACCTTTTTAGAATTCTTTGATTTTATTGATACTTCTCCTCTCCCAAAAGTACCTTACCACAAATCTGAAGTAATATAGGTAGTAGGACTGACAGGAGAGTGTTATGATGCTGTCCTAGGACAGTGGGACTAATCTACAGCAAGAAACACTTTCTGTCCTAGGCCAGTACCCAACACATATACACAAGTTATGCAAAACAGTACTTTCCCCTTCTGCATGCATGACATCTGGTGTTTTCTTTATTAAATTTGTCAAAATACTAGTTCAGGTTTGCCCAACTAATATCACAATCCAGCAATGTTAAAAAGTGTTGCCTTAGGATTTATTATTTTCAGAGTTGAGTCCCTGATCTGTACATATTTTAACTATATAGCATTTAATATTTCAAAATATGATGCTCATTTTAAGTACTTATTTTTATCTTGATTGATTCTCAGTAGGGCAAGATAAGTTACATTTTTATTCGTCAGTGTGACAGTAGTTTTAATCCAGTAATAAGGGGCTCATGGTTAAGTTCTTAAATTGAACCAGCAAAAGCAGGAAAGCAGTGATTGCCAGCCTCCGGTGCTGACAGCAGGAGTCCTTTTGTTTGTGGCCACGTTGGAGATGTGGACGTGGATGCTGTTTTGTTATGTCTGTGCTAAAACTCTATTTCTCCAGCCTCTCTTTCATCCAGGCATCCTTGAGACTTGAGGTAATGGGAAAGTTGTGTCTCTCAGGTTCTTTACGTGATCATTATTTATTGTTTTTCCCAACAGTCTTCCCCACTTTAACTTACAGCAGACACTGTTAACAGTCCTGCAGGGTAAGGGTGTCCTGTGGGTGCCCAGGCTGCTGCTGACCCCTCTGGGGCACCTGGCTTTGCTCCCTGCAGATGCTCTTCTCTGTCCCTACCATGAGCCTGGTTAGATTTTCTCAGCGGGGGGTCTCCCAGCTCATCCTGCTGCCGCCTCCCCTTCCTGACCTTCCCGCCCCTCACTCAGCCCAGAGACCCCACACTCAAATGTGCAAGCCTGAGGGCCAGGGCAGCGAGAGCTCCAGAGGACCAGCTGACCAACCAAGGCAGTCAGTTATGTGTCCTCTGATTCATTCCTGTAGCCGCTTCTGCAAGGCCTGGACTGGAGAGGAACCATTTTACTGTGAGTTGAACCTATCCACAGACCCACTCAAAATAATGACTAGAATTTGGCCACCTCAAATAAATTCATACAACTTGACTTCGAGTCTTGAAACCTGGGTTCAACTAAATTGTTTTTTGTTTGTTTGTTTTCAGAGTTTCTAAAAAGGGACAGTTCAAAAAACTAATTTGCATGCATTTGAAAAGTGTTAACGTCGTAGGAGGAATTCAAGAAACTTGTTTCTAGGTAGTAGAAAATTCAGTATTTCTGTGTATTTTTTTCACACCTAAAGCAGTTAATAACAATTTAGCAATATCATATATCCAATCAGTGTTCAGTCAGGAGCCAAGCAGATATCTTTTCAGTTGATGTTTTTTGATGAGTAGCCAAACTGTGCCATTGCATTGCATTTGCTTCATATGTCTCTTAAGTAGTAGCATCACCATATAATTTATTGTCTAAATTAGGAAACTTTTGATTAACAAAAGACAACTCTATTAATTATTATGCTGGGACAACAGGCAGAAACCTGAATTGTCATGGACAAATTCTACTTTTTATTTTAATTGTGGTAAAAAATACATAACTTTAAATTTACCATCTTAACTGTTTTTAAGTGTGCAGCTCAGTAGTGTTAAGTATATTCACAGTGTTGTGCAACAGATCTCTAGAACTTTTTCATCTTGCAATACTGAAACACTATACCCACTAAACACTAATACTCCCTCCCCCTTCTTCCCAGCCCTTAATAACCACCTTTCCACTTTCTGTTTCTATGATTTTGACCGCTTTTGTTACTTCATATGAGTGGAATCATACAGTACTTGGCCTCTTGTGACTGGCTTATTTCGCTTAGTATAAGGTCCTCAGGGTTCATCCACACTGTAGTATGTGACAGGATTTCCTTCTTTTTAAAGGCTGCATAATATTCCATTGTATGTATATGCCACATTTTCTTTATCCATTCAACTATTGATGGACATTTGGGTTGCGTCCACCTCTTGGCCATTGTGGAAAATGCTGTGATGAACAAGGGTGTGCCAATAACTCTTTGAGATCCTGTTTTTAGTTCTTTTGGATATATACCCAGAGTGGATTGCTGGATCATATAGTAATTGTATTTTTAATTTGTTGAGGAAGCTCCATACTGTTTTCCCTAATAGCTACACCCACCAGCAGTGCACAAGAGTTCCGATTTGTCCACATCCTCCACAACGCTGATTTTCTGTTCTTTTGATAGTGGCCATCCTGATGGGTGTGAGGTGATATCTCATTGTGGTTTTGATTTACGTTTCCCTGGTGATTAGTGATTTTGAGCATCTTTTCATGTGCTTATTGACCATTTGTATATGGAGAAATGTCTATTCAAGCACTTTGCCCATTTTTAATTGGGTTATTTGATTTTTGTTATTGTTGTCGAGTGGTAGAAGTTCCTTATATATTCTGGATATTAACCCCTTTTCAAATATATGATTTCAGTTATTTTCTCCCATTGTGTAGGTTGCCTTTTCACTCTGTTGATTGTTTCCTTTGACATGCAAAAGTTAAGTTTGAGATAGTCCCGTGTGTCTATTTTTAATTTTGTTGACTGTGCTTTTGGTGTCATATCCAAGAAATCGTTGCCAAAACCAATGTCCTGAAGCTTTTCTCCTATGTTTTCTTCTGGGAATTTAATAGTTTTCAGTCTTATGTTTAAGTCTTTAACCCTTTTTGAGTTGATTTTGTGTATGGTATAAGGTAAGGGTCCAACTTCATTCTTTTGCATGTGGATATCCAGTTATCTGTGCCTTTTTTTAAATCTGTAGAAACAAAAGCCTACCAGTTGCTGAAGTGGTCTACCCTTCAGGATAATACAACTCAAACTGAAGACAGGTTCCAAAAGGCAGATGCTTCTGCATCACAACTGTCAGGTAAGTGAGCAGATTCAGCACTCACAGCCAGTGTCTAGGTGACCCAAGGCAGCAGCTAGTGCTGTGCTCAGGGAAGGGTGGTCATTCCTTGAAAGTTTCTGGAGTTTGCTTTGTAATAAGCTATCACTGGATCAGAATCAGCCAGTACTTTTTCAGTCCTTAACAAACAAGAGTTTGGAAGAGTCTTCCCTCCTGGATATGTGCCAGCCCTGGCATGGCGATGGTCCTTACAGGCCCTTGGATTATACCTGGCATGTCATGATAGTAACTTGTCGCTAAGTACCACAGGAGACACCCCAAATTCTTTCTTTTCCCACATCTTCCAGTTGCTTAATCATCAATGGGGAACATCATCCTGGGCTATTTTCCCTCACCAGAATGTTGGAAAACTTTGGGTTTTTTAAATGAAAAGACTGTAAATCCCAGTAAAGCTAAATTTTAAGCTTAAGTGTAGTTCCTTCAATCTAGGATTTTTGTTTTAATTGTAATTTTCTTTGTTTTCGTATACTTTATTGCATTTTTATTATTTTCATTGGTTTTTATTTTATTACACCTTTTTTTAGTATGTCACTTCAGCTCCATTTGTGAAAGTAAATGGATTCATACAGAAGGAAGTACACCTTAGTCACTTCCTTATCCTTACATAAACCACCATTCCATAATTTCACCCATCAGAATGAACAGTGATCTCTCAACATCACATAATTCCCAGGCCATATCCAGATTTCCCAATTGTCTCAAAGATGTCTATATCAGACAGGCATTTTTTAGAAGGACATATGGTGCATTAGACTTAGCTGTCTGTCTTCAGAGAGCTATTTCCTAGATAATATTAGTGTTAGAATTGGTTGCTGCAAAATTCTGTTATTTTGGTTGTTTTGAGGATTCAGTGAGCCACTGCAGGCGAAATGCCCAGCACAGGGCCTGTTAGAGAGCAGCCCTCAGCGACTGCTGGCCGCGGTGGTGCTGGGTGTTATGTGAACTCCGCGAATGTGAGACATTGTAGTTGGCTGAGGTATGAAGCAGGGCCTCTGCCCCAATGGAGGGCTTCATCACTTTGGAAAGATGTAGCACTCATGAGCCCTTAACCGTTTGCTTTTCACCACTTTCTTCACATTTGAGTCACAGAATTAGAATCCAGAGAGATTTAGAAAGTATTTATCCAACCCCCTCATTTTACAAAAGGAGGCGACAAGAGAGTAGCACCTCCCTCGGAGCCTTACAGCCAGTTAGCAGACACACGTGGTTGGAAGTTGACTCCACAAATCTGTGTTTGGTAAGTTTATTTTATATGGATAGTTAATTGGACAAGTTCAAAGGATGAGTAAATTTGACATAAGTTGTAGTCCCTTGGATGTATATCAAAAATGTTGGGGGCTGACCTCATGGCTTAGCGGTTAAGTGCGCGTGCTTCACTACTGGCGACCTGGTTCGCATCCCGGGCACACACCGACGCACAACTTCTCCAGCCATGCTGAGGCCGCATCACACATACAGCAACTAGAAGGATGCGCAACTATGACATACAACTATCTACTGGGGCTTTGGGGAAAAAAAAGGAGGAGGATTGGCAATAGATGTTAGCTCAGAGCTGGTTTTCCTCAGCAAAAAAGAGGAGGATTAGCATGGATGTTAGCTCAGGGCTCATCTTCCTCACAAAAAAAAAAAAAATGTTGGTACTATTAATATACTAATGATTAATGTATTTGTTTATTAATTTATTCATAAGTGAAGTGATACTTTATAGGTTGTATAATCAAGCACCCCTAGATTCAGTTCCCTCACTCCACACTCAAATTTACACTATGTGCTTTGCAAGATTCCACATTTTCCTGCGTTGGGATCATAGAAGTCCTTCTGGTGGTGTCAGCCGTCTCTGAGGTCAGATACGGCCTCTGGCGTTTAGTTTACGTGTGGTCACACAATACTTTTCACTCTCACTCTCACTCTCTCGCTCTCACTGTGATCCTGGGGACTTCTCTGAGCTCCAAAGAGAAGCAGGAGGCAGGCTGGCAAGGTGGAGGGAAATGGAAGCCACGTACCCCGTGGTTAGCGTACCCCGCTACTGCTGTTACAGGTAGTGGTGAGGATGGGCATCCTGAACTCAGGAGCCACCCCAAATCTGACTATTGAAGAAGCAGTGCATGTTTCAGTTACTTTCTGCATCAGATGTATTAGGTCTCTGCCTCTGGACCTGTCACTAAGGAAAGCCACTGCCACCTTGCGCCTTCCTTTCCATGTCTGAAAAGGCCTTATGCTGTTAAGCACATGGAAGCCCTCTTCAGGCTGAGCACGGACACATTGTTAAGAGAATGGCTTGGCTGCAGAGTTACATGCAGGCAAGCAGGTTACAGGATAGAAACTCAGCAAATGCCTTTTGCAGAGACACCCATGCACTCTCTATCCATGATCTCAGGTGACTGCCAGTTAAGAATCAGACTTGAAACAGAAACATCCAAGGCTGAAGTCACCCAGGGGGCAGAGGTCAAGGATTGCCCTGCACACTGATAGCATCATGGGAACAGTCTGGTTCCCCTGGCTCCAGGAAAGAGGTGGATTGTGCATCATCCCCATCAACTTTTTCAGGCTGGTTAAAGAGTGGCCTTGATGGTTTTCAATGGAGATTCAGTCTCTCCTGGGAGATGGAAAAACAGAGGATTTGGCAGAGGGCTTAAGGGTGGGTGGGGTGGGTAACTGTCATCCAGCGGTGTCAGTTATTTCTGAGACCTGGTTCCCAGCACCCATAATTTTGATGATCCCTTGCTGCCCATGTGTTATAACAAGGTGAATTATCCAGTGCATGGTGCTGTAGTAGAGACCCATGTGCTCACATGTGCATCGTGGTCATTTGGAATAGAGCTCTTCGAATGATTTTATTTTTTATTTTTTGTGGCTTCTAAGTATCACCGGAAAACACTCCACTTCCTTTCAGAGTTCTATCAACATGTTCCTTGCCTCAGAAGCTCCCTGTCTTCTGTGGCTTGAGCAGCATCTTCCCCTGTTGACATTTGTTTCACCAAAGTTATTGTGAGCCCTCTTCTTCACTCGTTGCTGCGTGGTGGCTGACACTCCCTCTCCATGTTGTGCTTCTCACAGGTTTGAATACTGGCAGCGGTACATTCAAGACAAAGACAACTAACAAAATCGCTTCGGAAGCTAGTTTTTCATCTAGTGAAGGAAGTCGTTTGTCAAGGTAAAGTCGTGAAAGCCTGTCTAAATAGCGGCAACACGATGAGAAATGTCGCTACGCAATGAATTAAACTCCGGCCGCGTGTTCTTTTGTTTTGTGACTTGATGGAAGGTTATGGTTTGGGGTTTTGTTTATCTAAAATAACAGTTGAAACTTTAGTCTACCTTTGAAAATATTTGCACCAGAGTCAAGTATTGTTTTGCAGCTGTTGTTTCCTTGGTTTAAGACTCAATTGACACCTCAGTGAACCACGAATTAGCGTCTACAGCTGCTCACAGTAGGGCTGCTTAGAGACCACACAATGGAGGGTGTCGGAAAAGGGCAGAGAGAAAAATGTCAGGCCTTAAAGGAAATAAAGTGGCCTGTTTCTTCTTTCTGAGATGGCTGATACATATACTAGCAATTTCTGGTTATTTGTTTTTGTATTCCTATTTCTTACCAAGTACTTGAGCTAAATTATTCTTTCCTTTCCTGATACTTTCTTCCTTATTTTCCATAAAGGACAAAATATATTTTTTCAGTTTTGTTAAACAGTAGCACTTCTTGTAAGTTTTTCAAGCAATGATAAGTGAGTTGTGTGCGAGATTTGTCATCAACAAAAAATACTGATCAGGCAAGGGCACTGAGTCACTGGGGAAGAATTTATAGATGGGAATGGAAGCAGTCACCTGCTGAAATACCTCCCATGTTGCTTTGGGCTAAATATCATTTAAAACAGCCCAAGTCTCCTTTAGTAATAGCATTTCTCATTAAAAAGATGTCCTTTAGATGACTGCATTCCATTTGAATTAGTTGCTTGCCCCTGATGAAATTTTAAAGCAGGAACTTTACATTTCTCATGTTCCTTAATTTTGATGATGAAGTTTAACTTATTTATTCATTTATTTAGTTGCTTCTGCTTTTGGTGTCAGATCTAAGAGTCCATTGCCAAATACAAGGTCATGAAGATTTATGCCTGTGTGTTCTTCTAAGTGTTTTATAGTTTTAGCTCTTCAATTTAAGTGTATGATCCATTTTGAGTAAACTTTTGCTTATGGGATAAGGTTAGGGTCTAACTTCATTCTTTTGCATATAGCTATTCAATTGTCACAGCACCATGGGCACCCTTGTGAAAAATCAGTTGACCATAGGTGTATAGGTTTATTTCTGGTCTTTCAGTTCTGTTCCATTGATCTGTATGTTTGTCCTTGTACCAGTACCACACTGTCTTGACAACTGTTGCTTTGTAGTCACTTTTGCAATTGGAAAGTATGAGTCTTACACTATTTATTCTTCTTTTTCAGAATTGTTTTGTTAGCTGTAGCTTGTTGCCTTAGAATTCCGTATGAATTTAGAATCAACTTCAGAGTATAAGTTTTGCATTTCTTTGGTTAATTTATTCCTGGTTTTGGATACTATTGTGAATGGAATTGTTTTCTTAATTTTACTTTTGGGTTTTTCAATGCAAATTTATAGAAATTCAATTGGGTTTTGTATATTGATCTTGTATCCTGCAACCTTGCTGAACTCACTTATTACTTCTAATAGTTTTTTGGTAGACTCCTTAGGATTTTCTATATACAGGATCACTTCATGCAAATAGAGATAGTTTTACCTCCTCCTTTCCGATATAGATGCCTTTTATTTCTTTTTCTTGCCTAAATGCCCTGGTTAGAACCTCCGCTACAATTTAGAATAGAAATGGCAAGAGTGGAAATCTTTGTCTTGTTCCTAATCTTAAAGGGAAACCATCCAGTATGTCACCATTAAGTATGATGTTAACTGGAGATTTTTTGTCGATGCCCTTTATATTGAGGAACTTCCCTTCTGTTCCTAGTTTATTGAGTTTTTTTTAAATCATGAAAGCGTGTTGGATTTTGTCAAATGCTTTTTCCTACATCTGCTGAGATGGTCTTGTGATTTTTTGTTTTTCATTCTATTTGTATGATGTATTACATTAATTGTTTTTGGATGTTAAACCAACTTTGCATCCCTAGGATAAATCCCACTTGGTCATGGTGTATAATTCTCTTTATATATTGCTAGATTCAGTTTGCTAGTATTTTGTTGAGGACTTTTACATCCATGTTCGTAAGAGATATTAGTCTGTAGTTTTGTTTTCTTTTTTTTTTTTGTGAGGAAGATTAGCCCTGAGCTAACATCCGTTGCCAATCTTCCTCTTCTTGCAGAGGACGATTGGCCCTGGGGTAACATCCGTGCCCATCTTCCTCTATTTATTTTTTTTTAATATGGGACACCGCCATAGCATGGCTTGACAAGCGGTACATCAGTCCATACCCGGGATCCAAACCTGTGAACCCTGGGCCGCCACAGTGGAGCGTGCAAACTTAATCTCTACGCCACCAGGCTGGCCCCTGTAGTTTTGCTTTCTTGTGACATCTTTGTCTGACTTTGGTATCGGGGTAATATTAGCCCCATAAAATGTAGTGGAAAGTGTTTCTTCCTCTTTTTTTTTTTTTGAAGAATTGGTATTAATTCTTCCTTGAGTGTTTGGTAGATTTCAGCGGTGAAACCATTTATGCCTGGGCTTTTCTTTGTGCATAGTTTGTGGATTACTGATTCAATCTCTTCACTTATTATAGGTTTATTCAGATTATCTTGAGTCATTTTTGTAGTTTGTGTTTTTCTAGTAATTTGTGTATTTCATCTAAGTTATCTAATTTGTGTACTATTATTCATAGTATTTGTTTATAATCCTTTTTGTTTCTGTGAGGTTGGTAATCTTGTCCTATCTTTTTTTTTTTTTCCTTCAGTTTTGTCTTTTTTTTAATTGATGTTTTAATAGTTTTTAACATTGTGAAATTTTGGGTTGTACATGTTTGTTTGTCCATCACCATATATATGTCTCCCTTCAACCCTTGTGCCCACCCCCCACCCCCATTGCCCCTGGTAACCACAATACAGTTTTCTCTGTCCATGTGTTGGTTTATATTCCACATATGAGTGAGATCATACAGTGTTTGTCTTTCTCTTTCTGGCTTCCTTCATTTAACATAATACCCTCCAGGCCCATCCATGTTGTTGCAAATGGGACGATTTTGTCTTTTTTATGGCTGTGTAGTATTCCATTGTATATATACACCACATTTTCTTGATCCAGTCATCAGTCGAGGGACACTTAGGTTGCTTCCACTTCTTGGCTATGGTGAATAATGCTGCAGTGAACATAGGGGTGCATAAGGCCCTTGGGATTGTTGAGTTCAGGTTCGTTGGATAGATTCCCAGTAGTGGGATAGCTGGATCATAGGGCATCTCTATTTTTAACTCTTTGAGGAATCTCCACACCGTTCTCCATAGAGGCTGCACCAGTTTGCATTCCCACCAGCTGTGTATGAGGGTTCCTGTTTCTCCACATCCTCTCCAGTGTTTGTTGTTTTTTGGCTTGGTGATTATAGCCATTCTAACAGACGTGAGGTGATATCTTAGTGTTGTTTTCTCTCTTTTGTTTTTGATTCAAGTAATTTGAATCTTCTCTCTTTTTCTTGGTCAGACTGGACAGAGGTTTGTCAATTGTGTTGATCTCTTCAAAGAACCAGCGTTTTCTGATTTCCCTTTAGATTTCTTCTTCGACTCATTGGTTATTCATGAATGTGTTGTTTAATTCCCACATATTGATGAATTTGCCAAATTTATTCCTACTATTGATTTCTAATTTTATTTTATTATGGTTGGAGAACATACTTTGTATTATTTTTATGCTTTTAAATTTATTGGGGTTTGTTCTATAGCCCAACATTTGATCTGTTCTGGAGAATGTTCCCTATGTACTTGAGAATATATATTCTGTTGTTGGATGGAGTACTCTGTAGAAGTCTGTTAGATCTGGTTGGTTTGTAGTGTTATTCAAGTCGTCTATTTCCGTGTTGATCTTCTGTCTAATTGTTCTATACATTATTGAAAGTGGGGTATTGAAGTCTTCAACTATTGTTGAATTGTCTGTTTTCATTTCTATTAAAAGTTTCATGTATTTCAATGCTCCATTAATAGATGCATATATGTTTTTAATTGTTATGTCTTGAACTATTGACCATTTCATCATTATAAAATGTCACTATCTCTAGTACTGATCTGCTCCCTATCAGTAGTTCTGCTTCTTCCCGAATCTCACAGGGATGGGATCACACACTATGTAACAACTTTTTGAGCTTTACCTTCTTTACTTAGCAGATTGTATTTGATATTCATCCATTTCGTCTCACATATAAAATGCTTATTCCTTTTCATTACTGAATAATATTCCATTGGATGGATGTGCCACCTATTTACTAGCTCAAGAACATTTATATCTACAGTTTGTCTGTTTGGGTTGTTTCCAGTTTTTGGAAATTGTGAATAAGTCTGCTATAAACATCAACATACAGATTTTTGTGTGAACGTAACATTTTGATTCTCTTTGACATATATCCAAGAATAAGATTACTGGATCAGAAAGATTACATGGTCAACATTTCTTTAACTTTACAAGCAACTCTCAAAATGTTTTCCAATATGGCTGAAACATTCTACTTTCCCAGCAGGAGTGTACGAGCATTCTGGTTGCTCTGCATCCTTGCCAGTACTTGATATTGTTGCTAATTTTTTAAGCCATTCTGAAAGGTGCACACATGTATCTCTTTGTGGTTTTAATTTGAATTTCTCTGATGACTGATGATGTTGAGCATTTTTTCCTGTACTTTCATTCCATTTGTGTATCATTTTTGCTGAAGTGCCTCTTCAAATCTTTTGCCAATTTTTTACGAGGTTGTTTGTTTTGTTATTCAGATTGAAGAGTTCTTCATATACACCGAATAAAAAGCCTTCACAGATGTGTGTTGCAGAAATGGTTTCTCCCAGTTTTTGACTTGTTTTCCTTCTCTCAACAGTGTCTTTTGAAGAGAAGAAGTTCTTAGTTTTGATAAAGTTTAACTAAACAAAATTTGTTATGGGTGTGCTTTTGGTTTCATACCTGAGAAATCTTTGCCTAATCCAAGGTCATGAATATTTTCTCCTAGAAGATTTATAGTTTTAGATTTTACACTTACTGCTATGATTCACTTTGAGTTAATTTTTGTATGTGGTGTGAGACATGGGTCCAAGGATTTTGGGGTTTTGTTTTGTTTTGAGTTATATATTATGGTGGATATTTTTGCATATGAATATTCAATTTTTCCAGTGCCTCTTTTTTAAAATACCATTCTTTCTCCATTAAGTTATTTTAGCAACTTTGTCAAATATCAATTGCTCATACATGTGTGGTTCTGTTTCTGGATTCTCTCTTCTGTTCCACTGATCTGTGTGTTTATTCGTTCACCAGCACACTATTGATTATCGTAATGTTATAATATGCCTGGAAAGCAGGTAGTTTAAGGCCTCCAACTTTGTTCTTCTTTTTCAAAATTGTTTTGGCTATTCTAATTACTTTGCCTACTCAAATAAATTGTAGAATCAACTTCATAGTTTCTACCAAAAATATGCTGGAATTGTAATTGGTATAGATCAACTTAAGGAAAATTAATATTTAAAATACTGAGTCTTCCAATCCACGAACACTGTATATTTCTGCTGGGGTCTGAATGCTTATGTCCTCCCAAAATTCACATGTTGAAATCCTAACCCCCAAGGTTGAGAGTGTTAGAAGGTGGGGCCTCTGGGAGGTGCTTGTGTCATGTGGGTCGAGCCCTCATGAACAAGATTAGTGCCTTTATAACAAAAGAGGCTCCAGAGAGAGCCCTTGTCCTCTGCACCGTGTGAGGACACAGCAAGAAGGCACCAGCTATGAACCAGGAAGCGGGCTGTCACCAGAATGTGACCGTGCTGGCGCCTTGATCTTGGACTCTCAGCCTCGAGAACTGTGGGAAATAAATGTCTGTTGTTTATAAGCTATCCAGTCTGTGGGTGTTTTTACAGCAGCCCGAATAGACTAAGACCATTTCCCTGCTTATTGAAGTTTTCTTTTACTTCTTCCATCAGTGTTTTGTAGTTTTCAGCATAGAGATTCTACAGGCATATTATAGGATTTATTCCTAAATATGTTATGATTTTTGTTGCTATTGTAAGTTGCACTTTAAAAATGTCAATTTTTAAGTGCGGCATGGTGGCGCAGTTGTTAAGTTCTCATACTTCACTTCCACGGCCCTGGTTTCTCGGGTTCAGATCCTGGGCATGGATCTACACGCTGCTCATCAAGCCATGCTGTGGCAGCATCCCATACAAAGTAGAAGAAGATTGGCACCGGTGTGAGCTCAGGGACCATCTTCCTCAAGCAAAAGAAAAAACATGTCAATTTCCAATCATTTATTGCCACTGTATAGAAATACAAATGATTTTCGTATGTTGACTTTGTATCCTATGACCTTGTTACACTCATTTATGAATTCCAGTAGCCTTTATTTTGTTATATTCTTAAGGACTTTTTATGTAGACAGTCATGTCATCTGTGAAAAAAGACAGTTGTACTCCTTCCTTTCCAATCTGTATGCCTTTTATTTGATTTTCTTGCTATTTCACACCAACTAAGAATCCAGTGTGGTGTTGACTGGGGACAATGAGAGCGGATGTCTCTGCCTTGATCCTGACTTACAGGGGAAGCCTTTAGTCTCACTGTCTGTGATGACTGCAGGTTCTCAGGGACGCCTTGTATCAAGTTAGAGAAGTTCCCTCTACTTCTACTTTCCTGGACTTTTATAAATGGATGTAGAATTTCTTCAAATGCATTTTCTGCATGTCACATGATTTTCTTCTTTACTCTGGTGATGTGGTGGATTACATTGTTTTATTTTTTGTCCTCTTGGCTATTTTTTTTTTCAGTCATTTCTCCAGAGTTCACAATCTCCATCTCTAACTTTTCCTGTTCCACTTACAGTGAACATTTTAGTACTTCAGGTAAAATATGGAAATAGTGCAGCCATGTTGGGCCACCCCGCCCATCCTTTATGCTGTAGTAACTGTATGTACTGCATCTACATATCTTATGAACCTCAGAAGAAAATATTTATCATTTTTTAAAGACTTTATTTTTTTAGAGCAGTTTTTGTTTCACAACAAAATTGAGTGTTTGGTACATATATGCCCTGCTCCCATATGCACAGCCCCCCCACTATCAGCTTTGCCCATCGGATGGTGTATTTGTTACAGATGACGAACCTGCACTGACATGTCATCATCACCCAAAGTCCACAGTTTACACCAGGTTCATTCTCGCTGTTGTGCATTCTGTGGGTTTGGACAGATGTCTGATGACATGTATCCACCATTACTGTGTCATACAGAATAGTTTCACTGCCCTAAAATCCCTCTATGCTCACCTATTCATCCTTCTACCCTCCCCATAATATTACAGTTTTTACTTTAAGTTGTGTGTATTATACAAAAGTTAGAAGGAGAAAGCAGAAAAAATGAGTAGCCTTTGACATTTACCTAGATATTTACCATTTCTGAAGCTACTTATTCCATTCTGAGGATCTCAGATTCCTTTTCTGGTATAATTTCCCTTCTCCTAAAGAATTTCCTTTAGCATCTTCTATTGTAGAGATTTGCTGGTAATAATTTCTCTTAGTTTCTCTAAATCTGAAAATGCTGTCTTTCAACAGTGATTTTCGAAGGATATTTTTGCTGGATATACGATTCTGCATTGACAGGTCTTTTTTTCTCTCTCTCTCAACACTTTAAATTTCTTTTCTCATTCTCTTCTGGTCCCCATAGTTTCTGATGAGAAGTCAGCTATTAATCAAATCATTATTCTCCTCTGTGTGAAGTGTCATTTTTCTCTGTTGCTTCCAACATTTGCTTTTCGGCCTTGGTATCCAGCTGCTTGATCTGATGTGTCTCTATGTGGGACTGTCTTCATTCTGCTTGGTGTTAGTTGAGCATCATATTTGCAAATGTCTATCTTGCATCACTTGGATAATTCCAGGCACTATTTCTTCAAGTATTTTTGTCTGCACATTCTCTCTCTCCATTCCTTCTTTGAAGCCGACCACATGTATATTAAAGTTTGATCTTACCTAAAAGTGACTGAGGCTCTGTTATTTTTCCACCCTTTTTTCTATTTTCCATGTTAATTTCTATTGTTCTACTTAAATTCCATGTAAAGAATTTGTTATTTCTAATATTGTATTTTTCAATTCTAAAATTTTCTTTTTTAAATTTTTCTGCTGAGATTTCCTACTCTTTCATTTGCTACGAGCATGTTTGTTTACCTTCATGGAGGATAGTTATGACAATCACTTTAAAATCTTTGTTTAATACTTATGCTTTCAGCCAAGATGAAATAACAGGGAACTAATTTACCCTTCTTCCCACAACAACTGAAAATTTTGGGGAACATATATGAAACAGTAGTTTTCACACAGTGGGTCTCAGGCAGCAGAGTTCAGTGACCCCTGAGAGACCTGGAACTGACAAGGTGGGCCCTGTGATGGCCCTGCTGCCTGGAGAGAGAATTCCAGGCTCCAGCACAGGGAAGGAGAAGCCAGGTGGACCCCTGAGCTCTCCCTGAGTTCAAGAGATGGCACCGGGTGTCCTGGGAGGCTGAGGTGACTAGAGCACATATGGAAGACCACCCAAGAAGTGAGAACTGCAGCAAGAGAGAACTTCACAGATTCTCCGTGGGCCCACTGCATCTTCCACTGAGTAATGACCAGTGCACCCATGTGAGGAAACTACCCAACACTACAGAATCAAACACCAAAAAATTAGAGGAAATAATTCTTGGAGCTCACACAGACAGGAATGGTTTGGGTTCAACCAGTCCACACATGGCTTAGGAAAGCCCCATAACTCGCAGGAGATTGTGTCCAGTATTCAGAGTGGCCTCAGTGGTGGAACACAGTCAGCCCTGGACTAAAGGTTACTCAGATCCCACCTAACAAAGCTTAGAATCAGCTTGAATGTTTCCAGTTGTTTCAAAGTAACACAACTCTGTCCCAGGAAACAGCTCAAGAATATTTTTAGGAGTACAAACTATCCAGGTTCCAACAAGGAAGAATACACAATGTCTACCAGCCAACCAGAAATTACCTGGTATGCAAAAAAGCAGAAAAACACATCGTGTAATGAGGCGACAAATCACTCAATTGATACTGACCACAAATAGCACAGAGGACATAATTCATAGACAAAGATGGGATGTTATTACTGTCATCATATTCCACATGTTCAAGAAGTTAGAGACAAGACTGACAATGTAGGGGGTCGGGGGTGGGTGAAATAGGTGAGGGGATAAGAGGTACAAACTTCCAGTCATAAAATGAATAAGTCATGGGGATAGGATTACATCATGGGGAACAAAGTCAACAATATTGTCATAACTTTGTATGGTGACAGATGGAACTAGATTTATCATGGTGATCGCTTTATAATGTATATAAATGTCAAATCACTATGCGGTGCACCTGAAACTATCATAATATTGTATGTCAATACTTCAGTAAAAAAAAAGAAAAGGCTGATGATGTTAAGTAGAAATATGGAAGATAGGAAAAAGACCCAAAAACTTTTAGAGATGAAATGTCTGTAATTAAACATCTGTAATGAAAACTTACTAGATGAGATTAAGAGCAAATCCGTCAAAAGATTAATGAACTTGAAGACATACCATAGAAACCATTCAAAATAAAATAGAGAGAGAAAATAGACCAAAGAAAATGAACAGAAAGTTAACTGCAGGACAACTTCAAATGGCCTAAAATATATGTAATCAGAGTCCCAGAAAGAGAAAGAGAAGAAAACAGAAAAAACAATTTGAGGAAATAATGACTGAAAATTTTCCATATTTTATTAAAAAAAAAAAAAACTATAAACCCACATATCCAAGATACTTAATGAACCCCAAGTCTAAGAAGTATGAAGAAGGCACATCATAATTAAATTGCTTAAATAGGGTGATAACAAGATAATCATGAAATCAGACAGGAGATAAAAAGACCTGCTGAGTGCAGAGGAACAAAGCTTAGAATGAAGGCAGATCTCTTACTGGAACTGAGGCCAGAGCAGAGTGAAGCAAGGTCTTCAGAGTATTGAGAAAAAAAGCTGCTAATTTATGATTCTATGCCTGGCAGCAAAGGGTACAAATAAGATAAAATATCAACTTTCTCAGACACACAAGAGCTGAGATAATTCACGGTCACCAGCGGATCAGCGCTGAGAGATGCTGAAGGAAAATGACACAATATGGAAACCTTATGTGAAGAAAGGGATAGAGAGCACTTTCTGTGGGGTATGTAACATGTCGAATAAAACGTGTGACAACATGGACACGGAGGATGCAGTGGAGGTGGGAGAGTACTCTTGTGAGGTTGTTCAGGCGTCATGAAGTGGTCTATTATTTGAAGATGAACTGTGAAAAGTTAAAGATGTGTACTGTAAACCCTAAGGCATGCACACACACGCACACACACAGCAAAGACTCATCCAGAATAAGCCAAAAAAGATGATTAAATGGAATCATAAAAAATACTTAAATTATCCAAAAAAAAGCAGTCTAAGAGGAAAAAGCAAACAAAAAACAGATTGGTCAACTAAGAAACAAATCGCAGGATAGATTCAAATCTAACTATTATCAGCAGTAACATTAGATGACAGTGGTCTAAAAACCCCATTTAAAAGGCATAATTTGTCAGATTGAATAGGAAAGCAAACTCAACTACATGCTGCCTACCCCAAACCCACTTTAAATATAAAAACACAAATAAATTAAAAATAAAGAGATTGGAAAAACATGCCATGCTAACACTAGTTGAAAGAAAGTTGGAGAAGCTATATTAATATTAGATAAAGCAGATTTCAGGCACAGTGAATATGACCGGGAATAAAGGAGGTCATTGTGAAATACAAAAGGGTCCATTATCAACAAGACATAATACAGACTGTTTATGCACCTAATAACCGAGCTTTATGGCACATGAAGAAAAATCCTTATCTGCCAGTTCCAACACCTGGGTCATCTTGGGATCTATCTCAGTTGATCCTCTTTTCTCTTAATAATGTGTCCCATTTACTTGATTTTTGGATGTTGGGTGATTTTGCACTGTGTCCTGGACATTATGAATGTGGTGTGGTGGAAATTCTGGATTCTGTTATTTTCCACCAATGACTGTGTCTCTTGGTTCAGCAGGTAGTGATCTCAGCTGGTCTTGAACCGCAAACTGTCTCCTGGCTGCAGCGCCAGCCTCAGTTCAGATCTTCTGTTGTTAGCGAGTGGCTTGCGCATGCGTGGTTCAGTCCGTCAGAAAGGTGAGGGCAGAGTCTGAAGTTTCCCCTGCACATTTCTTCCCCTCCTGCAATCCCCCTCCCTCTTCAGTGACCATGTCCGGGACTAGGTGCCTGGAGAAACTCAAAGGTGGGTTTGGAAGCAATTAACTGTTATTCCAAGCTGTTTCTTTTCCTTTTGTAGGTTAAGGAGATGTAACCACCAGCCATCCTGAAACTGACCAAATGAGGCACTCAAGGGAGATGTAAGCACCAGCCATCCTGAAACTGACCAAATGAGGCACTCAAGGGAGATGTAACCACCAGCCATCCTGAAACTGACCAAATGAGGCACTCAAGGGAGATGTAACCACCAGCCATCCTGAAACTGACCAAGCCTCACCACAAGAGCTATGCCCATGACCTTTGCTTTATTTTTAATGCAAAGATCTCTCCAGGAGGAGCTTAGGCCTCATTATGTGGAAGCATGTTCTCCAACTGAGCCTGTGCAAGTGAATACCCCCACCTCTCCCTTTTGAATATTATTCCCCAACTGAAATAAAAGTTCCTGCTTCCCTTAGTTCTGGGACGCCATGACTTTGGAAATGATTCCTCACGGCCTCCTATTTGCTGCAAATACAGTTTACTTTGTGGGACAACTTCCACTGGTATAGTCTTATTTAACTCACCAGGAGGCGAGCCCACTTGGTTCGGTAACAAGCCCACTTGGTTTGGTAACAACCACAGCCCCCCAGTTTCATTTTTCTTGTTCTTGGGCTGTGAAGACTGTGGTTTTCCCAGAGCCACTGCCTCCCATGCCCTGCTCTGACTGCACATGGCCCCAGACTGGAAGCCACAGGAATTCACTTCAAACTACTGCCCCGGAATCTGTCTGCTGCTGTTCACTCCCCAGTGTCGTCAAGTGGCTCCTGGTTGCATTATGTACAGATTTTCTAGTTGTTCTCTGTGGGGGAGGCAGTGTGGCGTGATCTTACAAAATCATTACAGGAAGCAGAACCAGTAATTACCCATCCACTTTTAGAACTGCCTTGTGCACGAACCTCACATCCTTTGAGTCACATTTGGAAAAAGTGTACTTTTCATCTGTTTCAAAGGTAGAGATAGCTTCACTGCAGGGAACTTGAATAGATTACCATCTTCCAGAGGACATGAGTGCAGCGTAGTGAACGGAACCCCAGAATAGCCACGGGTGCACTAGACGAGGGTTGGGGCCGGCTACCACAGGAGGGAGGAGGAGAGGACAGCTGGAGCCTATTCTGTTTTCAGAGTCCCTGTCTCAGCACAGCTGTCTGCTCCTGCCCAGAAGCCACCTCCTCTCCTTCTTTCTATGTCCTTAGGGAAAAATAAAGCCAACCTCCTTTCCTCCCCCCTCATCCCCACGAACCCGCCAGTCGTTCAGTGTCAGCCTGACACCATGCCCACCAGTCATTCAGTGTCAGCCTGACACATGCCCACTGGTCAGAGTGGGCCCAGGATCCAAGGACACACCACTGAGCAGTCTGGTCTCTGCCTCACAGCTCAGCAGAGATAGTCATGCTAACAGACGCCAGGTGAGAGGGAGATGGGTGAGGGTCAGGACAGAGGAGGTTACACCTGAGGGAAGTTGGGGGGCCCCCTTGTGCCACGGAAGGAGGGTGGTCCTCACTCTGCAGGCAGCAGGAGCTGGGGCACCGAGGAGTGTTGTGCTAGGAGCGTTGTGATCCGACTGCGTTTCACTCAGCATTAACAAGCTCCCATCCAGCCTCCGCCCCTGGCACGCCCAGTGCGTCTCGAGAGAGGGGCAGACATGAGCCAGAAGGATCCCAGCGGCAGCAGTATTTCCCCACCAAGTGCAGGGGGAAGGGCTGTGGTCCCGGGTTTGGAGCTGAGCGGAGGTGGAGAGCTCCAGCACGGGAGGGCGGGGTGAGCAGGGAACTGACGGGGAGCCCAGCCAGGGGCATTGCCAGGACAGGAAAGCGGGTGCAGGTCGGTCCTGGGGGCTCAGTGTTCAGGTGATGGTCTAAGGGCTGGAGCTCTCCCCTGCACACTCATTTCCTGTGGATGGGGCGGCAGGGCCCCAGAACCCGGACACACTGTTGTTAAGACAGTAAATCTTGTAACAGCAGCCACCGTGCATCGAGCACACGCTCCTGCCGTGCTTCACCTGCACCACCTCCCCTTCTGACCACCTCCCAGAAGTGACCTGTAGACCCCATGGGGGTGTCGGATGGTCCTGGTGAGCTGACAGGGTGACGCGGTGGGAGGAAATGAGGGGGATGCTGCTGGCTCTGCTGGCCACACCACAGCCGGGACTCAGGGCCAGGACACGAGCTTCGTGGGGGTGCTTGCCCCCCATACAGACGCGACGCTGTGACTGGAGCCGCTCAAGAACTTGGTCCGGCCGTGTGGCTCCTGAGTGGGGAGCAGCCAGGCTGGCCACACTCGGGCGCTCCTGGAACATGCGTGCGGAGCCTCTGCTCCAACTGTCCCCTCAGGAGCAGCTATGGGACCCAAGCGCTCTCTTCTTCTTGACGGTTGACTGCACTTGTCTGAAGCTGGCGGACACAGTCAAGGCGGTGGGAAATGCTGGGCATCGTGAGGGGGACTGGGCCCACCCTCAGAATGAGCACGTGTGTGTGTTGTGTGCCACTGCTGGCTTAGGCATGCTTATAAGTGACATACATGTGCGCACATGCACACACACGCACACACAGTCACAGCTCCCTTTCACCGGAAGTGTTCCCGAGGGAACGCCAGCCCAGCCCTGGCCTGTGTCCAGGTCTCTGTCACACCCCTGCAGCTGGAAGGCGTGAGCTGAGACAAGGAGAGAGAAGAGGACACCAGGAGAGGAGAAACTGCCTGTTCCAGGAGGTGTCAAGGAGAACAGCGCCCCGTCTCTGAGGCAGAAGCTGGGCCCTTCTCGGGTCCCCTGAGGGCTTGGCCAAGTCACTTTCTACAGAGGACTTGGGGTCCCCACAGCCTGTCCAGGGCCCCTTCCCTGGCTCTACTGAGAAAATACAGACCACTCTGGACAGCACCCACGAGGGCCACGGTGAGACCTGTCTGCGGGGCAGCGGCCTGGAGCAGGCCCTGTTCAGAGGGGCCGGGAGATGTCACCAGGCTGTTAGGGGGGTGGTCTGGGAGGCTCAGAGCAGGATGTCAGAGGCGGTCCATGCCGTGCTGACTGTGTGACTCACGGGGTGCTGGAAAAAAACGGAACTAACCAGAATGCTGAAGCAGCTCTCTCCTGGCCTGAACAGACTCCTCTGTGCTTCTCCCGCCCAGACGAAGAGGACAGGAGTGTCCCCATAGCTTCATTCACCTGCCCACACCTGCTGGCCAGGACTCAGGGAAGAAGCCAGGCCTGCTGGTGCCCTGGGCACTGGGTTCCGTACAGGACACTGACTCACACCTGACAGACAGACGCAGCCCCACCCCCTACCCCTCACCCCCTCACCCCTGACCCCTCTGCACCCCTGACCCCTGACCCCCGACCCCTGCTCCCCTTGGGCCGGGCTCCAGCAGCACCACAGCAGCTGATGCCTGGCTAGAGTTTCAAGCTGTGGCTTTGACTCATCGCATCTCTGCTCCTTGACTCATCGCCCTGTGACCCGCTCAGAAACCACCCTCTGGTCCTGGGTTGGCTCTCATCCCCGCCTTCTCCCTGGACTCTCACCCTAAGAGCCCAGATGTCTCTGCCCATCTTTCCTTTAAACATCTTTTGAGCAAAGCAGAGCTGATCTTAAAAACATAAATCATGTCTGTTTTGGCCAAATGCAGTGATTTCTCCCAGATTGAGAAATAAATCTGTTTATTAAAAATAATTCTGTTGCAACGAAGCAGGACTGGGGCAGATCTGAGCCGTGATCAGCGTGAGCCGCAGAGAGCAGAACGTACAGCCTTCGCCCCTAAATGTCAGGCCCAGATTATGGGGCTGAGAAAAAACAAAAGATAAGAATGGACGAGGAGAATGGGATTTGGACAAGGATGTTCCTGCAGATGCCTGTGGAGACAGGAGGGAGGAGGGAGGACCAGGGCCTGGGACAGATGCCCTTCCAGGTCCCGTTGGAGAACCGCCAATCCTGCAAGGCCGGCCTGCGTCAGGGCCACACCGGACACCAGGGGCCCCAGGGATGCTCTCGCTGCGGTGACTTGACAGCAGGAACGTCAGAGGGAGGTACAAACTTCATGAGCACTGTCCAGTGATCCTCACTCCAGGCCAGACCCCAGGCTCTGCCTGGAGGTACCACCCGGGGCCACGTCCACAGGGGCTGCCACAGTCCTGTCACCAGAACGACAGTGCGGAGGGTGATGATAGCATCTGTCGTTCATTAAACATGACGCCGCCTTTCTGCAAAGCTGTCAGCCCTCCTGGGGCCCAGCTAAGAAATGGCCTATAAAACCCTGACTCATGACCTCAAAGCACATTTGCCAACATAAAGAGCCTTCTCGGCAACTGTGTCCAGGGTTTATCCGTGTGCAGTAATTTCACACCCCTGACCTTTAACACGTCCACGGTCTGACACCTCCCCCCAGAAGCTCTCCCCATCAGCAGCACTGAAGCGTCCAGAACATGCTCGACAGTCGTGGGAGCCCAGGGCCCTGTCCCTCTGGGTGACAAGTGGCAGCCCTCTGCCCTTTGCCAGTGGACATGTCGGCACACACGGGCCACTGCCTTCGTGGTGGTCTCCAAGCTGCCAGGGAGGAGGAGCTCAGCCCTGTCCCCTTTCTGTTTGTTTCCATGGTAACCTTGAGACTCGGGGGCAGGCCTCCTCCCTGGCCAGAGCTGTCAGGCCCTCCTCTGCCCACGTCACCCTGGGCAGAGCGTGGGGTGTGCAGAGGACAGACAGTTGCAGGTGGGGACCCTGTGCAGGGCTCACCTGGAGCTCACCTGGGGCTTCACCTGAAGGTCAAGGGGCCACAGGGATGGTGATGACTGAGCTTGAACTCCACCCCAGATGGTCTCATGCCCAGGCCAGTTGTCTTCCCAGAGAACCCAAGGCTTCCTGAGTAACTGTCAGACCAGGAAGGGTGGTCCTACAACTCAGGCACCACTGTGAACCAGAAGGTGGTGGAGCCTGGTGGCCTGGTGCCTCATAAAGACCCAGGGAAGTGCTTTCTTCCCTCTCCCTCCTCCCACATCCCTCCTCCCTCCTTTCCTGCCTCCCAGAGGCACTAGGCCTAGACTGGGAACAAGCCCCCACCTCACTGAGCCCCCAGTTTGGATGAGGGACGCCCTCGGAGACGTCCCTTGAGTGAAGCTCTGGGACCCGGCTGCCATTGGAACGCCCACCCATTCTGGGGGTTGGCTCTACCTCTGCCCTGGGGCCTGGAGGACTTTTCCAGAGCTTGACTAGAAGCTCCCAGGCCCCTGAGC
The DNA here is from genome assembly GCF_020826845.1 of Diceros bicornis minor. Taxonomy (NCBI): domain Eukaryota; kingdom Metazoa; phylum Chordata; class Mammalia; order Perissodactyla; family Rhinocerotidae; genus Diceros; species Diceros bicornis. The sequence goes on from NW_026690889.1 coordinate 1,507,804, forward strand.
ACACTTTGCTCTCCAGCTCGCAAGAATCTCCCCCACATTCCCGGGCCCTGTCCCAGCCAGGCCCCTCGCACCTGCCAGGCCTGGGAGCCAGGCCATCGGCTCCTCTCGGGTGACAGTCAGCAATCCTGGGACGCTCCGGGTTCCAACGCAGAGAAACAGGTGCGTGCGTTTGGGGAGAAGAGACTCCGGTTCCTGCCAGGTGAAGTGACCGACGATGGAGGGAGGCTCCTCCCGGTCAGAGAATCGGCCATCACAGGTCCCTCCACTCTTTACATTTCTGGAGGACACCTGGGAAGTGACGGGTCACCAGGGACTGGTAACATGATGGACAGCAAGTAATTAGGAGTGGATTCTCCCTGTTTGCAGCGTCTGGGGCCGCTGTGTGCACAGCAGATCAGGTGAGGAGGGAAAGGGGTGCTCAGGGCTGTGGGGAATGGGTGGGCATGGAGATTGGACCTCTGCCCACCCTGCGCCATGGGCCCCCACCCGCCCGAGCCCAGCGGTCTCTCTGCACCTTCACTCCCTCCCAGCCAGGGCCCCTGGATGAAGGAGAGGAGATGGCTCTGCAGCCATAAGTCCCGCACCCCCAAATCCAGACCCAGCGCCAGGCCCTGCAGTCTGTCGGCCTGTTGAGGGCGTGACTCGGGGAAGGAGGGAGCGGGGTGCACGGGCCTGCAGCTTCATCAGGGGGCAGAGAAACAGCGGTGAGCACAGTGGGAGCTGCCCGCCAGGTGAAGGCCCAAGGCTGCGGGAGTCAGCCCTGCACAGAGCCAGCGAGCCAGACCCGCAGCAGCAGCACGTGTAACCCGGGCCACGTGGACTCCTCTGACTGAGGGTGTGGCCTGTGGGCTCCATGCTGGGTCAGGTGTCCCTGCCACTGGGGGACATTTTAGGGCACAGTGTGCATGACCTTGGGGATCGAGGTGAATTCCAGTAGGTGAGGAGAGGCCACCTGTCTGCTCCTATTTTATATCCGTGTTTTCAGTAACTCCATCAGGTCGGTCTGGGCCACTTTAAGGAAGCCCGTGTCCCACTCCTGCCCCAAGTGGCCAGTCTGTAAGAAGAGCTGGGCAGGCCTGGAAGACACAGCACAGAGCCGCAGCAGAGGCAGGGGCAGCTCGGGGCCCGGGGGCGTCAGCAAGCCGAGCCAGAGGTGGCTGTCGCTGGACATCGCAAACTACACCAACTGTTATGGTCAAACCGACTGTTGGGGGACAGTTAGCTAAAGTTCCAGGTTTCTCTTTGTGGTGATGAAAATGCCCCGAGACTGACCGTGGTGATGGTTGCACTTATCTACAAATAAGCCAAAACCATCAAAGGGCACCCTTTCAATGGTGAATGTGTGGTGTTTGAATTACAACTCAACAAAGCTGTTTAAAATGAATGAATGAACAAATAAATAAATACAGTGAAAATGGAAAAAGAAAAGGATCTGTGAGCTCCTCTAGGTGTTGGGTGTTGGAGATTTCCAGAGGTTCCGGGTCCCCTCTCTGAGGCCGAGCACCTCACCTCAGCCAGCAGGACCTCAGTTTACTCGTGTGTAATTAAGAGATTATCACACACACACGCACCCTGCCATGGGGCCGTTTGGAAGGTGAAGGCGATAATAGTCTTCAGCACAGCCTGACACACAGAGGACATTAAAAGCCATTGCTGCATTCATTATCTGAGTGTTAATATATTACTGAGAGGGGTCCTGAACCATTGCCATAGCGAGTCTCTGCAGAGGTCAGAGGCTCCTCAAGGCCAGGGAGCTGCCCGAAGGGGATGGGACCGAGGGCGCAGATGTCCTGCAGGAGGGTCAGGTGAGGCAGCTAATGGGGCAGGTGGATGGCCTCACCCAAAAGCCACCCGCCCAGCAGTGGGGACTCACTTGGAGGCTCCGCTCCCACCCTGCTCCCTCCAGGTGGAGAAAGTGAGGTCAGCCCGGCAGAGCCCTGCCCCCTCCAGACAAGCTGAAGGAGGTGGGAAGGCCACTGAAGACTCTGAGTCACCTGGCGATTTCCCAACCCTGAGTCATGCCATCCCTACTGGGACTAAGCACTGGTATGATTTGATTTAAGTTGCACGAGAAGTTGATGATTGTATCTAAAGTACCATTGTTGCTACTAATATTATTACTACTACACTTACAACTCTGATGATGATACTAGTAGTATAGTAACAAAAATATTTATTAAGTATTTATGTGCCAACCACTTAGCATAGTGGTATCTCATATATCTAAATAGGCATTTTTACAATATCATCATTTACTTTCTCATTATTGATATTACACAACAATAGTCACGAATGGTCAAACCATGGTATAAGCAAAAGGTTAGAAACAAGCATTTGATTTACAAAAAGGAAGGTTTCCCATTCTTTTGGAGCCTCCTTAACCCTTCTTGAAGGAAGACAAATGCGTCCTCTTGTGGGCGTCACCAGCACTGCTTCGACTGCCTGACACACGTAGCTGTGTGACTTTGGGATATTAATAAATGTCTTTCAGCCTGTTTCCTTACAGCAGAATGGAGACAATATTGCTTACCTTGTAGGAATGTTAGGGTGAAATGAGAAAATATACATCAAGTGCCTGAGACATTTTAGGCATTTAAAGTGAGCAACTTGAATTTTACCCATATATAGCAATGATTGTCAATTGGGTTGGAGGAGAGGACATGTTCTCCTATAGAAGCCTATCAGAATTTCTTTTATTTTTTTATTTTTTATTTTTTTGGTGAGGAAGACCGGCCATGAGCTAACATCCTTTGCCAACCTTCCTCTCTTTTTTTTGCTTGAGGAAAATTGGCCCTGAGCTAAATCTGTGCCCATCTTCCTCTATTTTGTATGTGGAATGCTGCCACAGCATGGCTTGATGAGTGGTGTGTAGGTCTGTGCCCGGGATCCGAACCTGCAAACCCCAGGCCACTGCAGCAGAGTATGCAAACCGCTACACCACTAGTCATCAGAATTTCTGAGTGAGGCCTTTTTAAAGTCATATATGATCTCCTCCAAATGGACATTCTTTTCTCCTCTTTTTCTTTCCTCCCCCTCTCAACTCCAGAACTATGGCTATGTCAAACAATTTTTCCTGATGAAAGACTTTTATGTTGGGATAGAGTGGAAGAAAGCTTGAGAACTTTTGATAAAAGTAGTAGTTTCCAACTTCCCTGTATCAGATCACTTGGGGATCTTGATCTAAGCAGATTCCCTGGCTGAACTACCTAACAGAAGTTCTCAAACTCTAGTATGCATGCACACGAAGTGCAACTTCCTTTGGATTGCTGACAGTGAAAGGGAGCAGGGAGGGGGAGAGAGGAGAGAGATGAGTTTTGTGTTTAAGAATGAAGAATCCAGTTGACTTTCTGTAAATTGTTAAGGGTCGCATTCTGCTTTACTATGTCTCCTTGTAACTAACTACCCGCATTTATGCATTGTGAAAGATGGGTCTGTGAAGAAAACATCACAGGGACTGACGCCCTGTTAAGGGAAATGCTCCTGACTAATAATGCCAAAAACCACTCTCCTAAACAACTCCAAGAGGGTATAGTAGATTGATACTCCTTCTTCCCCTTTAGTAGTGCAAAGAGATGTTAGGCTCATTGAAATCTTACAATCATGCAGAACTTCCCTAGGGATATAATAAGGTTTTGGTGAATATAATTTTAATCATTCTCTTTGAGTTTAAGGAGTTTTAACCATTTCTTTCTGATATGCTTGTATCTGTTTCCTCCTAGGTCCTACGTTATATCACTAAACAGGTTGTGTGAAAGGTCGATAGAAAGAAGTCAGAAATAAGTGCCGTGGAATAGAGCAACGTACTTGTGGTTACTTGATAGTGTTCTAGATCACCACTGTCAAATAGAAATAAGACGCAAGCCACACATATAATTTTAACATATAATTTTAAACTTTCTATAGCCACATTAAAGTAAAAAGGCAAAATTAATTTTAATAACTATTTCATTTAACCCAATATATCTAATATATTATTCCATCAGGTGCTCGATATCAAAAACGATTAATGAGATATTTTACTGTTGTTCCATACTAAGTCTTAGGAATCCAGTGTATATTTTATACTTACTGCACATCTCATTTTGGACTAGCTACATTTCAAGTGCTCAACAGCCAGGTGTGGTTAGTGTCTGTTCTATTGAAGAGCACAGGATTGATATTATTGAATAACAGCAATCTGCTGGGTGCTTATAACCTATAAAGGGGGCCACCCTTATAGGCATCAACAAATTCCAATCTTTCAAGTGAATGGGACTACAAAAGGCAATACTTAGGTATATTTTCATATTTCAATCAATTTTTAAAATCAGTCAGAATCACCAAGGAAATGACCCTTGTCTTTGGGTCACTAAGGTGATTTCTTAAATGAGATATGTTTTGTTCTTTGTGAAATAACTACACCTAAATGAATTTTTCTTAAGGTCCTTATTTTAAGTATGGCCAAAACTATGGCTAGGATTGAAAGTTTTACATTTAGAGCAACATTGTTTTCTTGATTTGTTTGGCCTGTAGTCTGATAGAGCAATGTTACTTCTTATTTGGTAAGCTGTATAGAATTTAGATTATGACTGCTAAGTTTCCCCTTTAGCATTTTCAGCTGTCCCAGTAAGACATATGGACACGATACAGATTCTAGAACGCTTGACTCCACTCTCTGCCAGTGAACTTATACCATATGCAGAAGTATTAACATCCAATATGAACCAGCTATTGAATTCAGGGGTTCTGTGGAGAATGCTTCAAACAGTCAATAAACTATGGATGATTCTTAAAACTGTGATGCCTAGAAGGTAATTTCAGTGTATTGTTACACATAATAGATAAGTGTATAGCAGTGATTATATACAATAACCTAAACTTAATGGGTGAAAAAAATTGTTGAGTGTTTAACAATAGAAAACCCCTCTGAACACTACTAATTAAAGAGTCATTATAACTTTAAGAAAAAGCATAAATTTGATCTTAAGAAACAGAGAAACTATAAAGTATTTCCAACTTGAGAAACTTTTTTAAAAGTGAGTTCTCCTCTATAGGCATCTGTCATTTGTGGCTAATTGTGATTTAGATCACTATTGTGTCTTGCATCATTGTGGTGGCTCCACATTTTGCTGCACATTAAAATCACCTGGAGAGCTGTTAAAACTCTTGATCCCCAATTGGAACCCATGCCAATTAAATCAGAATGTCTGCGGATGGGAGTCAGGCATTAGTATTTTTTTTAAGATTCCCCAGTTGATTCCATTATGCAGCAATGTTTAGAGAACACTTGACTAATTATTTCTTCTTTAGTCAAATGGGTCTCTGCTGGTCCATAGATTGCATCAGAAACACCTGGTCAGCTCTGAAAAACAGGATACTGGGCTGGCTTTCCCTGAGATATCAGATGCTTAATGTTCAATTAAGTAATTTCGATGCGAAAAAGAAAAGCATACACTTGAAAAATACTGTAAGAATTTTCATATTGTTAAACAAGGCAGTTTTGTAGTCTTCTAAGATTAAATACAGCAGCTCCTGTTTTGTTTTGTTTTAAACTGAGGCTTTGGAATATTTTATGTGAGTAGAAAACCTCTAGGAGTTCAGAAAAGGTTGAAATAAATGGTTTCTAACTAAATGCAGCACACATTCTTGGATCAGTTTTCAAAGACTGGTCAAAACCTGCTGTGTTTAAATAATAACATGCTGTTTTTCATCACATTCATTGATGATGTAAACAAAATGTGTAACTATATTAGTAAATGTTAATATTCATGTATTTTAAGTTAAGGTTACAAAATTTGTCACAATGTGATTTTTTTATTCAAGTGAAAACAGATGTGTGCAGCTATTTTGAATATTGGTTTATAAACATTCCTGTTCTTTATCAAATGAACTTGTAGTTTTTTGTGTTTTCTTTCACTACTGTTCACCTGAAAGGAACAGTTCAAGGGACTGGAATCCAGGACTGTCTGGCTCCAGAGGCTACGTGTATCCATTTCTGTTAAGGCCACACACGTCAAATGGCCATACAAGGCTAGAGTGGGTTGACAGCCTTAGGAATTGAGCGGAGGAAAATCGTAGTCCTTTCCCTGGAGCAGTTACTTAAACGATTTGATATTTAAAAAAATTGTAAAAGCAGAATAAAAATTTGAAGATTTTTTTAAGTATTGATAAATTATCCTTCATTCCACTGTTTTAACAGCAAGTTACATTTTTTATACTTTCCCTCTATCTTTGCTTATGCATATATATTTTCACATAATGGAATTCATAATACCCAGTAGGGAGTCTGCTTTCTTTCATTTAACTTTATATGAAATTTTTTTTGCAAGTTGTTTAGTTTTGATAATTATTTTACTGGCTTCATAATGATCAAACTGATATATCATAACCGTATAGGGTGCTATTACTAGACCGGGAGGTTGATGACTTTTTTCAGGATTACAGTAGGCACTGTTATCAACTGAGGTATTTTTACTTTTTCTTTCTTTTGGATTACTCTTTTAGGATAAATTTTTGAGGCTGAGATTACTAAATTAAAAGGTAGAATTTATCTTTAGCACTGTACATTTTGCAATTTGGGAAGATGCAGTAAAACTGAAAGGGAGGCAAACAAATCCACTCTCCTCCCGCTGCTCCCCCTGCAGCAAACCTCTCCCCAAACTACTTGCTCAAACTTGAGAAACTGTCTCAGGTTTTGCTTTTTTGAGACACTAGTACTGGAGCCAAGCTTAAGTTACTCAGAAATTGACAAAATCACAATTTGGAGAGATCATGATTAACTCCCTACCTTCGAGGGAGCTGAAGTGTACTTCGTGGCAAAGAATAACAACCGGGTGTTAGGAGGGACAGAGGCGGATGAGCCTTGATGGAGCAGAAGCGGCCGGGGCGGGAGCGCTCTAGGGCGTTGCTCTGGGTGGACTCGCTATCCGGGGAAGCCTGGAACATCCTGAGGTTCTGCGGCCAGTCGTCAGCCAGCCTTGTCGCCTGGCCGGGCTCGGGCGTCTGGCAGTTCCCGCCTCCGTCTGTGCCACACCCGGGCCGCCATGAAGGTCGGAAGCGTGAGCTGAGCGGCACTGCCGGGCGCTCTGGGAAGAACCGGGCGAGGCTTCAAAGGGTTTCCTTTCTCTTGGTCTACAGACCTGAAGAATGAGACTGCGAGTTTCCAAGGAAACGAATGCACGGGTTAAGTCGCCGGTTTCAAAATCTCAAAACGGAGACTTTTCCTTTAAACCCTGCAGTCTGCGAGCGGCCTTCGCTTTTCAGGCGTTCCCCTCCGGGCCGCCAAATCCTTTGAGTCGGTTTTTATTGCGGAGGCTTCCCTCGGGGGCCAGGGTGCGCGCCCCCTAACCTCGCGCCGGGATTGGTTGCTTGGTTTCTGCTCTGGCGGGTGATTGGGTGCTGGGAGTCGAGGGGGCGGGAGGCGGGAATCCGTCCGGGAGCGCGCGGGCGCGTGGCCTGGAGAGAGCGGAGGAGGGAGCGGGCGAGGCGCCGGAGTCCGCGCTCGGCCGGGAGTGGCAGCCCGGTGAGGAGGCGAGAGGTTTGGGGCTTCTCCTCTCTGCCAGGCTCCGCCGTGTGTGCTCGCGGATACCGTCTCCTTTTCTCCCGGGACCCGGAGCCCAGGCAGCGCTGCCTCGGTTTTCCTCAGAACAGGCCAGCCTGTCTCTCGTGGGGCGGCGCGCAGCCTGCCCGAAGGGAGCCTTCTGCTCTCGCCTGGCCGCCGTGCGGGCCGTCGGGGTGCCCGCGTCCCCGGGCCTCGGGGGTCTGAGCACGCGGAGGCCGGAGGGAGCCTGTCCCGACCCCCGGGGAGCAGGGCCCGGGCCCCCTCGGGCCCCCGCTGACTCGTGGCGGCGGGGGCGGCGGCGGGAGGCGGATCGGGGCCTCGTCCTTTATCCCCTGGGGGATGGCGGCGACTGCGGGCGGGGTGGATTTCTAGGCTGTATCTGAGGAGCTAGCCGGCGTTGCGTTATTGGCTGCGGTGAAGGGGTTAGGGTCCACCAAATCTCTTCTCAAGAGTTGCACAGATAGAATCACAGAATATTGGAACTGGGAAATACCTCAGAATAGTGGTTCTTAGCTTGTTTGGGAACACACAGGCTAGGGGTCAGGGTATAATTGCCTTCATAAGCTGTTGAATTGCTCTTTTAACCATCCCTCCATCCCCAGGTCGAATTTGCCGGGTTTTTTTTCACTATTGCAAGGAAGTCCTCAGTTGATAACAGTGCATATCAGTCTCCCCTCTATTTTCAGTTATTTTATTAGGATATAGTTCTGGGAATGAGAAACCCACGGACATTCTCTTCAGAGAAACGCAGTGATGTACCAAGACTTCTGCACGCAATAGCAAGAGAGCACAGTCTCTGACTTCCGTCTCTGGATCCTAGATTAAGCATAGGTGGTTTAGAAGAGGTGAGGATTAAAGTAGATCACCTCCTCTGTGTCAAGTACTGGAGTTTAGGCACGTTCTATCCATTACCTTGCTTAATTCTCATCTCAATGCCTGGTTAATTTTCGTCAAAACTCTATCAGGTAGATAATCTTATCTCCATTGCACAGATGAAGAAACAGACTGAGGTTCAGTGATTCACACAGTGGGACTCACACTTAGGCTTGCTTTACTCCAAAGCCCATCTTCTTTTCATTATACCCTTCTGACCTTTAAATCAGAATTATCAAGCACCTACTGTGTGCCAAGGCATTTTCTCCCTGACAACAGTTTTTCAATTAGGGATTATTACAGATAAGGATCTTAGTCTAGAGAAGTGAAGACATGATCAAGGAAACACAGCTGAGTTGTGGGAACCTGATCTAGAACTCGTACTTCTTCCTCCTGGTCCACAGTTTTGGCAGAGTAGGGATACAAATCCGGATTTGTCAGATTCCGAGACATGTTCTCAACCACTGTGATGGTTAAGACTAGGAAATTCTTTTACTTGCATTTGTTTTGTTTATACATTTAGGAATCCCCTTTTTATTTCTAGACTTCTGTCCTAGTCTAGTTGGGTATCTGGTTTTCTTTGAATGACGTTGTTTCAGTCTTGATTTTCGTTTCTGCTGCAGTTAGGAATCTAAGTAAACAGGAAAGCAGGACTCTTCAATATGGTCTGAATGTGCAGTTGGTGGGGTGAAGATGAACTTTCCTTGTCAAGCTTGTCCATCATAGCTTGCTAGAATGAATTCTGCAAGTATTTTTCAGCAGTTAAGTCTTTATTAAGATAAAGATGCTGATAATTCATAACATATACTGAATCTGTGACTACATTCATTTTCTCAGATAGTAAATGGATTGAAAATATTTGCTGGGTTCATGGAAGAACATGTAACCTTTCAAAAAATTATCCTGATCGCTATAAACTGTATATGGTTAGGAGGCAAAGGAGAATATTCTGAAAACTATTCTCAGCTCATTTGGAACTTCTATTTACTTTACGGAATTACTACTTTCTACAAAGTATTTACTGTCTTTTACACAGAATACTATATTTCTCACCATATTTTTTGAGATGTTTCAATCATATAGAAAATTAATAGACAACAAATGAGTAAGCCAGCTTTCCAGAGTTGTTCCATCTTAATATTTTGCCATATTTACTTTATACCTTGTTTGCAAGTAACGTTACTAGTATGCTGAATTTATTCTTTTTCTTTCCTAGACGTGTTGTTATACTTTTGTTACATATGTATGTATCTGTAAACAATATAGAGCATTACTCTACCTGTTTTTAAACTTTGTACAATGATATGATACTGTACCTATATTTGTTCAGAAGTTTTTTTAGTTGCTTAACATTATTTTTAAGAAGTAGCCTTATTGATTGTTAATCTATTTTAATTGCTGTATAGTATTCCATTGTATGAATGTACCAGAATTTTTTTATCCAGTTTCCTTCTGACAGACATTTAAGTTGTTTACATTCTTTTGCAATTCTAAACAATGCTGCTATGAACTTTCTTATGCATGTTTCCTTATGTTCCTGTGGGAAAGATTTTGGATATATACATAGGACTGGACTTCCTGGTGTTGGGTATCTTCAACTTTGCTAGAAATTGTTAATTTCTGTCCAAAGTGGTTGTAGTGATTTACACTCTCTCTAGCAGTATCCTCCATTAAGTTGTCTTCAAAGGTATTAGTGTACTCTAGTTTTACAGAAATGATGGTGCTTGCATCCTTAAGGCACAAATTGCTTTGTTCATTTCTTTTATGCCTATATGCTTTTAAGTCCAACATAATTTTAGGGAGAAAGATAAAGGAATAAGGTCTAGATTGAACGAAATACTAATTCTCCCTTCTGCTATTGCTATGTTCCCTCAAGTACAACTTTACTGCTTGTTGTGTTTGTACTTGTGATGCAGACAGACCCTAACGAAGTAAATTGTTTACTGATTTTTTTTTTATTGTTTTTGTGTCAATAGATTGTCCGAGGATTAAAAAGGAAGCAGCATTGTTTGTTGGAGAGCCCTACAGGAAGTGGGAAAAGCTTAGTCTTACTTTGTGCTGCTTTAGCGTGGCGACAGTGTCTTCTTTGTGGTGAGTATTTGGTTGATATATTCAGCTTGATTATTGGGACTTGAAAAAAATATAATAAAGTACTTTTTATCCAGAATGATTCATTTAAGGAAATAGCAGTAACTAAGAATATACTTTTGGTCTTTCTTTTAATCCTCCCTGCTTGATATTTTAATGAATCTCAATATAAACGAATACTCAAGTGGTTGTGCCTTTATTACATTATTAATCTTTGACTATTATCTTTTTGTAAGTTATGTAAATTGATGATCATTTCTCTATAAATGTCTCTGACAGCATAAGTGTTTCTCTCCTGTCCTAATTTGATGCTACAGATAGGGTGACCAACTTGTCCAGATTTGCCAGGTACTTTCCCAGGTTTAGCCCTGAAAATCTTACAGCCTGAGGAACCTCCCAATCCTGGGCAAATTCGAGTGGTTGCTCACTCTAGCTGCAGAGGATGATTAATGTTTGTTTAATTAGAAATATTATGAATAGAGGTTCTTTCACTTTGAGGGAAGCCAGCGGATGAAAGCTTAAGCGAAAAAGCTGAAGTGCCGTTGTCACGTCGTTGTACGTGCCACTCAAAGAGTGTTACAAACGATGGCGAGGACCGAGGAGCTTCACGTCATTTCAACAGTCCAAGTACACCACCTTCTGAAAGAAATGGCACTTCATCAACTTGTCAAGGTAGGTTATATTTTTTCCTGGGTCTGTTGGTATGTGTAATAGGAACCTTCATTACTGTTGTTGTGAGACCTAATTTGATAAATTTGATGAGCATAATTGATTAGGTACCTCCATCTAATTTCTCTGGAATTATTTTTAGATAACACAAGAGTGGTCAGAAATCCTTGGACTACTTTATTCTTGGCTTGGCTTTTAATTGATTTGGACGTTTTGTTAGCTTAAATCATTTTTTGAAGCAGGCAAGGCAAAATAAATGATATTCAGAAATTGATGTTATTTGTAGGCAGGATTGTTAATTATAAGTTAGAATTTTAGAAAACACTGATTTGTATTGTAAGACAAAATCTAGTTAGCCTCATTCATTCTTGATAAGTTTGCATGAACTTCTGAAGCCAGCATCCTGCATGAGGATGAGATATGTTTTAGGTATGATCCTTGAATAGTTCTAATTAGATTTATTTAAGTGAAATATATTAAGAATAACATAAGACTCTTAATTTTTAAAAAATATTTCTCTGGCTTTGACTATATGGAAAAGATTGGTCGTTATTTGCCTAAGACCTAGGAGACATCCTGTACACGTTGCTCTACCTTATTTCTCCGTGCAAATCTCTATCTCCATTGACAACTCCCTGGTCCAAACTACCATCTCTTGTTTAGAGCATGCAATAACTTCTTTTCCTGCTTTCCCTCATGCCATTCTTTAACTAATCACTGGCAGGGAGAAAAGAGGTGGCCATGACTGACTTAAGTCTCAACGTATCCACTTCCTAAAATCAAGAATGGAGTCATCTTCCTCTAAAGCACATGACTATGTGTGGAGGAGGGTGGCTGCTGGAACCCAAGTGTGATTCTGTTAGGAGTGAGGAAGAGGAGATGGAATAGTTACTGGAGAGGTGACCAATAGTGTTGTCTACACTGTTTTGACCCTTAGCCCTTTTGACTTTCTTTCCATTCCTTCAAAGGGTCATGCTTTCTTCTGCCTCAGAGCCTTTGCTTGTGTTAGTGTCTCTTCTGAGGAAAGTTACATCTTCAACTTGTTATCCTCCTCTTCCATTAGGTATCGCTTAAATTTCACTTCCTTGAGGGAGCCATGATGACCTTTCCGTTAGATCAGATTTGGTTTCCCCGTTATTTTGTGTCATCTCACTCTGTTTGTCTCCTTCACAGCACTTGTCTGTGAAGTGTTTATTATCCATGTGTCTGTGTGCATCTTTTATTGATCTCTGCTTCCCCTAGCAGACTGTGTTCTCCATGAGGTCAGGAGCCATGTCAGTTTGCTTACCATTGTAACCCTGGAACCTAGCAGAGTGCTTGGCGTATAGTAGGTGCTAGATAACTATTTGTTGTGTGAATGAATGGAGTTGATTTTGAGCTAATTATAGAAACTCTGGTTTATAATATTTATATACAACCTGTATTTTTTTTAGAAAAGCTTTATTGAAACATACTTGACAAAACAAACTGTATTTATTTAAATGGTACGCTTTGGGGTCCTCGCGTCAGGGCCTGCGCAGGGCCCTCCTGCGGAATCGCGGTGCGCGCTGCCTCACCGCCCCCTCGCGTGGGGAGGGGCAGGGGCCGGGGGCGAGTGCGCCTGCACGCCGGGTGCCTTGTCCCAAGTTCACGTGTCTCGAGGGTGGGATTGCGGGTCTCTTCTTGCAACGGCGGCGCTAGAGCGGAGCGTGGGCTGCGGCGGCTGGAGTCATGGCAGGACAGGCACTTAGAAAGTCTCTTCCCCTCTTGACCGAGTTTTGGTTGAAAGGAGTGCAGCGGAAACTGTAAACAAAGGAGGCATTATGCTTCCAGAAAAATCTCAAGGAAAAGTATTGCAAGCAACAGTAGTAGCTGTTGGATCCGGCTCTAAAGGAAAGAGTGGAGAGATTCAACCAGTTAGTGTGAAAGTGGGAGATAAAGTGCTTCTCCAAGGGTACGGAGGCACCAAAGTAGCTCTAGACGACAAGGATTATTTCTTATTTAGAGATGGTGACATTCTTGGAAAGTATGTAGACTGAAATGAATCACTATTGAAATGGCATCACGTGAAGCTGCCCATTGCACTGAAGTACTGAAATCTTTCATCATGTAAATAATTTCCATGTCTCTCTTTTATAATAAACTAATGATATCCAAACTAATGACATCCCGTGTCTCTAAAATTTAGTTTCACTGTACTGATATAAACATTTCCAAATAAAAATATATAAATGAAAAAATATAAAATAAAATAAATGGTACGCTTTGATAAGTTATGGCCTCCACCATAAGGTGTACCTCCATGAAACTTTCAGTCAGCGTCAAGATAGTGAACATATGCATTACCTTCAAAAGTTTTCTCATGCACCTTTGTTATCCCTCCTTCCCACCCCTCTGTGACTTTCTCTCCCCAAACAACCACTGATTTGCTTTCTATCACTATAGATTAGTTTGCATTTTCTAGAGTTTATATAAATGGAATCAGACAATTTGTGCACCAATTTTGTCTAGCTTCTGTCACTTAACATAATTCTTTTGAAATTCATCCATGTTGTGTGTGTCAACAGTTTGTTCCTTTGTGTTGCTGAGTAAGGTTCTGTTCTATGGATATACTACAAATTGTTTATCCAGTCACGTGTTGATGTATGTGTGAGTTGTTTCAAGTTTTGGGCTATTACAAATAAAGCTGCTATGAAAATTTGTATGTCAGTCTTTGTTATGGACATGTGCTTTCCTTTTTATGGGCAAATACATAAGAGTAGAATGAGTGGATCACTTATGTTTAACTCTTTAAGAAACTTCCAAACTGTTACCCAAAGTGTTTATACATTATACCACTTTACATTCCAACCAGCAGTGTCTGAGAGTTCCCATTTCTCTACATCTTTGCTTACACTCGGTATGGTCAGTCTTGTCTGCCATTCTAATAGGCATGTAGTGTGGTATCTCATTGTGGTTTTAATTTGCATTTCCCTGATGACTTATGATGTTGAGCGTCTTTTCATGTGCTTATGAGCCATCTGTATATCTTCTCTGATAAAATGTCTTTTTGAAACTTTTGCCTATTTTTTTTTTCTTATTGTTAAGTTTTGAGAGTTCTTTATATATTTTGAATACAAGTGTTTTTCTAGCAAATATAGTTTTAGGTTTTACTGTTAGGTCTAAAATCCATTTCGAGTTATTTTTGGTATATGGTGTGAGGTATGGATCCAAGTTCATTTATTTTGCCTATGGATATCTCATTGTTCAGCACCATTTATTGAAAAGGCTATCCTTTATCCACTGCATTGCCTTTGTTCCTTGGTAAAAAAATCAGTTGTCAATATATACACAACTTGCATTTTAGCATCATTGTGAGTTTGGGCTGTTTAGAATAGTCTCTTGAAGCATCAGATGCGATAAATCAGGGTTGGATTCTTTCTATTTTTAAGCAAATTCTTTAGTAAGATATAAGCTAAATACAGAAAAGCATACAAATCCTAAGTGTATAGCTTGATGAATTTTCACAAAGTAAACACACTCGTGTATCTACCACCTAGATAAAAATAGGACATTACCAACACCCTACAGCCCCTTCTTATGCTCTTTTCTAGTCACTATCCTTTCTCTCCACAGGTATTGGCTATCCTCCCTTCTGTCACCATTGATGAGTTTTGCCTCTTTATAGAAATGGAGTGATATCTGTACTCTTGAGTCTGCGTACTTTTGCTTACCATTGTGTTTTGGGGATTCATTTGTGTTGTTGCATATAGTAGTAGTTCTTGTTGTGGTATATTATTTACTTCTATGAACATATCACAGTTTATTAATCCGTTCTGCAGTTATGCAGTTATTAGACATTTGGATGGTTTCTACATTAGGCTTTTAATGCTTTTATGAACATTCTTGTTCATTCTTTTGCAAATAGGTAAGTATTTTCTGTTGGATATATACCTAGGAATGGCATTGCTGGTCATAGTGTATGGATATGTTCAGCTATAGTCGAGACTGCCAACATTTTCCAAAGTGGTTGAACCAGTTTATGCAACCCCTTCCCTACATCCAGTAGTATTATGGGAATTACGTTGTTCAGCATTCTTGTTAACACTTACTATGTCCAGTCTTCTAAAATTTTAGCCATTCTGGTGCATGGATGGTGTTCTCGTGAGTTTGAATTGGTATTTCTCTGGTGACTAATGAGGTTGAGCATCTTTTTATATGTTTATCGGTCATTTGAATATTCCTTTTAGTGAATTGCCTATTTAGATTGCCCATATTTCTATTGGGTTGTTTCTTACTGATTTCTATGAGTTTCTTTTTTTTTTTAAATATCTTCTGGATATGTCTTGTTTCTTTATAACTTTGTATTTTAAAGACTTAACCCCTCCAATAAGCTTCCTGTAAATGTCCCTGCTATAGAGAAGAGGAAGATAAGCCTTTTGGTCTATGCAAATAATATGATTTTTTTTTTTAATGAATTGGGGTAAATCTCATTTGGCACATGGCAGTTCAGTTTTTCTAAAACTAAATTATTGTTTTTGGTAGACGTTCCCTGGCCTTTAATGGGTCCATGCAAATTTGCCCCTTGATTTATTTGGGACAGGGTTTCTCAAAAGTGGCACTATTAAAATTTGAATGGGATAATTCTTTGTTGTGGCAGCTGTCCTGTGCACTGTGGGATGCTTAGCAGCATCTCCCAGGCCTCAACCCACTAGAGGCCAGTAGTACCTACCCCCCACTTTGTGACAACCAAAAATGTTTCCAGACGTTGCTGAATGTCCCTGGGGTGGGAGGTGGGGGTGTTAAAATTGCCCTGGTCGAGAAACACTGATCTAGATTTGTTTTGTGGGTATTTTACCAGTTTACCAGGAAATTACAGAGCTCAAAATTACGTGTCTTTTCTGAAATCCATATGGAAATACAAAGGACTAAGCATAGCCAAGATATTTTTTAAGCAGCAGGTCAAGGTGAGAAGACTTGATCTATGAGATATCCTGATTTATTATATATAAAGCTATAGTAACTAAAGCACTTTGGTATTAGCACAGTGTTAGACCAGTGGAAAACAGTAGAGAACCCAAATCCAGTTCCACGTGTATCCAGAAACTTGATTTCTTTTAATAGAAGTGCTCTTACAGAGCAGAGGGCAAAGGAGGGGCGTTTCTTTAAGTGGTCCTGGGACTATTAGATATCAGTATGGAAAAAATTCAAATTGGAACCCTACTTTACTCCGTACACAAAAATCCATTCCAGGTAGATTAAAGACCTAGGCATGAAAGGCAAAACTATTAAGATGTTAGAATATAGTGGTTTTCAAACGATGTTCTTAAGAGTCTTAGAAAAAACATGGCTTGTAGTGGGAAGGGGACAGTGGATCAGGGAAGTTCTAGGTCTCGCGTGCTCTTTTGGAAATTTTAAACGCTATTTCTTAAAAAACTGTAGTCCTCCTCAGAAAAGGCTTGAAAACCCGTGCTGTGTGGCATAGATAGCCTTCTGTGTTTGTGCAGACTCAAACTTGTTTTTTTTTTTTGAAAATAGTATTGGACTTGCTTATAGGGCTTTCTCCCCTAGTAGTCTGTAAATCCTTCAAGGCCAGGGACTGGTTTTTTTTCATTGTTTTTCCATGGGGTCTGGAATTGTATGGACTCAATAAAATAAATGCTTGTGAAATGAATTCAAGAACTGGGAGTGGAGGGAAAGTATAGAGAAGAGCAGAGAGGAAGGAAGGTACTTTGAAGAACACTCTCATTTACAGAAAAGGAGAAACCAATGTATTGGAATAGTTAAGAACCGTGTTACAGATATTAAAGAAAAAGCAAATGCATTTATTCTGTTGCAAGAATACAGAGTGTTATGTTTGGCTGTATACCTAGAGGTTATGCTTATGGATTTTAGAATCAGACAGCAGGAGGCAGTCATATCTAGGCTCTGCCTCTTACTAGCTAAACAATATTGGGCATGAACTTGACTTCTTTAAAACCTAGTATTCGCACTTATAAAATGGGAATAATATTATTCGGTGATTTAAGAGGTCGTTGATGACCTTGAGATAGAGCTTTCCGGATTGTGGGATTAAAAGCTAGATTATAGGAGCTTGATTCTACTATATTGTTAAGCCTAAAGAACATTGAGAAGCTTAGTAGGAAACAAACATTGAGACACTGTAAAGAACGATTTTTATAGAAATGAAATACCTTTTCTTGAGAGACTCTTACAGTATTATTTTTTAAGCCACGTTATTGGGAGTGGTCTACAAAAGCATAAAGCTACAATTGGACTTTCCTGTTGAAAGTATATTTCTCAAAATGTTTGCTATATCTTTGTTAAGGTAAACTGAGTGGTAAAGTGCTTTTAAACATGTTGAGCATTTCATGTTTTAAAGTATGTTATGAAATTTTTAGAAATAAATCATACATCTTGATTCCAATATTTTTCTAGAAAAATTTCCTGGAGCAACCCCTGATGGCCTAGCGGTTAAAGTTTGGCACGCTCCGCTTCGGAGTCCCAGGTTCAGTTCCCAGGCGCGAACCACACCACTCATCTCTCATTGACTATGCTGTGGCAGTGGCTCATGTAGAAGAACTAGAAGGATTTACACGTAGAATATAGAACTATGTACTGGGGCTTTGGGAAGGGAGAAAGAAGAGAGGCAGATTGGCAACAGATGTTAGCTCAGGGCAAATCTTTCCAAGCAGGGAAAAAAAAAGAAAAAGAAAAATTACCTAAGTGTAAGTTATTTATACTCATATTTTATGACTTCTTATATAAGACTCTCCTGAAAAAAACTATACTGGCTGCAAAGCTATCTGCCAATAAACAGGTATCCATATGGAGAGATGAAAATGGTGATTTTCAAGTAGAGAAGAATTCAACCCTTATAAACTACACAGTAGGTAAACAGAATTTGTTGGCAGTGAAATATTCCCATTAGTTCTAGTAGAACAAGGTAGCCAAGCATCAATCAAGATTTCAGTGGTGCTTGTAGAGAGTAGTTGGGTCATGTCACAGACGTAAATTGTAAATTATTGTAACTTCATTTTATATAGTTACTCATTACAAAGGAGTTTATTATTATACTAGATTATTGAGGCTAACATCATTAAAATGAAACTGCATGGTGCTTTCTTATATAAGAGGAATTTGACAGTAAACTATTTACTTAAGGCATATACTGATAGTATAGCTACTTTGTACTTTTAATTCTTCTGTTGTTTTGATCTAATAATGGCATTTTGGGGGGTCAAAATACCTTTTTTTAGAAACCTTGATACAAGCATATGCTGTCTTCAAAATCTTACTTCAAATAAAGCAATAGAGGCAAGTTGGAAGTAAAAGCATGGAATACATAAACAAAATAATAAGGGAATTATGGTGCCAGTTATCAATGGATTGCCCCTGTGTAACAAGATCAGAGTGTTGCCCTCTATTGTCTGTTCTGCAATAATGGAGCTGCACCCAGTAGACATTGCTCTTTTGCGCCTGGCAGGGGTTAAGCTTTTGTCAGAGAAGGTTTAGGACAAAGGGCCTTCCATCCTAATTCCAGGGTGCTTCCATTCTTTTCTTTTTCTTTCTCCTGCAGTACAACCAGCAGTGGCGCAATTCAGGGGTGTCTACGTGGACTCACCCACAGTGGGTGATCCACAGTGGATTCAGTGGATCCCCTTGGATGGCTTAATAAGGAGAATGAGTGGCACCGCTGCAAGTGGAATCCCAGTGAATCCAGTAGGCATCCCAGCCTCAGCCTACCTGCCCCTGGGAGGGGACAGGGTTTTCCTGTTTGCCGGTCTCAGCCTGCTGTTCCCTACCTGCTGAGCTCTGCCCTGACCAGGGACTGGTACTGGCCTTGGGAAACATGACAATCTTCTCCATCATCCCTGTGCTGCAATCATTCCTTCTCCAACAAGGCCTGAAGGCAGCCTTGGCGAGGGGGTCCTCTCCCAAATTTGTTTCTTTCTTAACTACTCTACTGTAATTCTGGGCTATTCTCTATAGTTCCCTTTAAAGGTTTATGGTTAATTGTTCATTATATAAACTGTCCCTGCTCAATCTATTGGTTGGTTTCCGTGTCCTGATTGAACACTGATTCTTATCATTATATATTATTTTATAGGGTGTTAGTGCTAAGGGGAAAAATGAAAGGGGAACAAGTTGGATAGGGAGTGTCAGAACAAGAGGATAGTTTATATTTTAAATGAGATGGTCAATACAGCCTCACCAAGATGACATTTGAACACAGAATTAAAGATAGTGAAGAAGATGAGGCATGAAATCATCATGTGGAAGAGGATTCCAAGTGGAAGGAACATAGAGTACAAGTCTACAGGTGGGAGAGTGCCTGGCATGTACCAGGAGCATAATGGAGGGCAGAGGGACTGGAGCAAATGGTACAGGGGATGACTGGCCAAAGATGATGTCAGAGAGAGTGTGGGACCAACTGTATTGGGCTTGAGGTCCATCATAAGGACTTGAACTTTCCCCCTGAGAGAAATGGAGAGCCCCTTGAGAGATTTCACAATGTCAGGGTGTGACATCTGGTTTTAAAGGGTCACTCCAATTGGTGCATTGAGGATAGATGGCGGGTCAAATATAGAGGCAGAGAAACCAGTTAGAAGGATAGAGCGATAATCCAGGCCAGAACAATGGTGCAATGTGGTCCACCCAGCCATCAGGGAGTAACAGGGTGTGGACTTACATACCCACCGCAAGCAAAGAAAAAACTAGTCCAAATACCTGATATGATTATTTCACTAATGATCAGTCTACATATGCAGTGGGTGAAAGTCCACAAGGCCAGAGAAAAGCAACCTTCATGTAAAGAAAAATTCTAAGGAACTGTAAGTCACACCACCTGCAACAACCACAGATTCTAGAATTATTTGAGATGCCAAGACAATGAGGAGGGAATAATCTTTTCAACAAGTAGTGCTGGGACAGGTGGATATCCACATGTGAAAGAATAAAGGTGAACCCCTACCTCACACCATATACAAAAATGTTACATCTTCTTACCATCAAAGATGTAAATGTAAGACCTAAAACTATAAAACTCTTGGAAGAAAACATGGCCCTGGATTAGGCAATGTTTTTGTAATTGTGGCACCCAACACATAAGCAACCAAGGGAAAACAGATCAATTAAACTTCATGAAAAGTAAAACTTGAGTGCGTTGAAAGACACGATCAAGAAAGCGAAAAGACGACTCACAGAAGGGGAGAATATGTTACAGATCTTTACATATCTGATAAAGGTCTACTATTGAGAATGTATAATACATTCTCCCCTCTCAACAATAAAATACAAATAACACAATGAAAAATGGGCAATGCGTTTGGATAGGCATTTCTCCAGCAGAAATACATGCCTGCCTGGTGCTGTGCTGTCCCTGCCTGAGGCTGCAGTTCCTGTGCTGGCCATCAGGTGGCAGCCTCCTGTGTCAGTGGTGCCCACTGAGCTTTGCTGGAGCAATTTGGGGAAAGGAGGATTCATGCAGAAGTCACGCTGACCCTCCGCCTGCCTCAGGACCCACTTGCACTTCCTATTACTAGTGTTCCTCTTCACCGACTGAGTGGAGCAAAAGCAGGAAGGAGGGATCCAAGATGCCCCTATTTGTTCATTCGGCAGCTATGTGCCAAGCCATCACCCTGGGCCGGGAGCCCTGGTGGGCCCAAGGGTGGTGCTGAAATCTACCCAGTGGTCCCTGCCCACCAGGAGCTCAGTTTGGAGGCAGATGGACAAAAGCACAAAATCAGAGACACGTGAAAGAGAAGAGCATGAACTGGAATGAAAATAAAGAGTGTCCTGCAGGGAGGGCTGGGGTCTCACTGGGTAGGAGGGTCTGAAAGGCCTGACTGAGGTGACATTTGCTGTGACCAGAATGACATGAGGACACAGCGCTGCACTCACCTGTGATCAGCGTGCCAGGGAGAAGGCACTGCTGGTGTGGAGACACCCAGGCAGAAGTGAGTTTGGCCAGAGGAGGTTAGAGAGGTGGGCACTGTGGCTGCAGAGAACCTGGAGGGGAGAGGAGGGAGAAGGGCAGGCCAGACCTGGGAACTGGGAGATGGTGTGAGGTGTCTCCTCCTCTCTGACAACACTGCTCCCCACCCTGCATCTGTAAACCGCAAATATTCACTCTCTCTTCATCTCTGTGGACCAGGAATCCTGCACAACTGAGCTGAAGCCTCTGCTCATGACGACTTCCAGGTTGGGGCTGTGGCCTCCACTGAGGCTGGACCAGGGTGAGATGTGCTGTCAAGCTTACTCCTGTGGGCTCGGTCAGGATCAGCTTCACTGAGAGCCTGGCTCCTTTCTGTCTGTTGGCCAGGGCACTCCCTTGGTTTTCTTCTGCGTGGGCCTCTGCATAGGGGAGCTCAGGACATCCATGTATGTCCCCATGTCCAGGGGTTAGACAGACTGAGAGAGGGGAACAAGGGGAGAGGGAAGAGGGAACACAAGAGAGCGAGTGAGAGAGAATGACAGCCTTGGTGATGGAATCTGGGAAGGGTCGTCCTGTCACTTGTGCTGGGTCTGCTGGTCAGAAGCCAGTCCCTAAGCAGTCAGTGGTCCACAGGGACGTATAGAACAGGCAGGGAGATCGTCCCTGCAGGGGCACGCTGACCTTGACTCGAGTGTCCTGGTGGCGAAAGGCTCCCTTCCTACCTGGGCTGATCCTGCGTTGAGCTCAGATCCTCCTCCTTGGGAGTGTTGCTCATCGCGGCCCGGGTGTGCTCTCCCGGGTTCCCTGGGCTCCTGTCCCCTCCAGGAGGGAGATGTACACTGAGGGGGCTGAGGCCAGAGCAAGCAGGGACCACTCCACCCTCCCAGCTCATTTGCTTCCTTCCCCAGGAGGGCCGACTCCTCAGGAGCCTCTCCTCACTGCTCACCATCTTCTCTGCTCTGAGAGCACCTCGTTTCAGCCTCTGAAGAAGACCTGGGGAGAAGTTTCCAGGTGGGAAGGCCTCTCTCCATGGGAGCCCCAGAGTGGACAGGGACCTTCAACAGGGCTGGGCATTGTCCCCTCAGTCAACTTGGACTTCCTGGGAGGCAGCAACCCCTGGGGGCAGGGCCTAGGCTAGTGGCAGGTCTCTAAGCATCCCCACAATGCCCATCTTCCTGGTCTCACCTGATTGAGCACAGGCCTGCACAAGCACACCACCTTTCAGACCCCCTGGGGTTACGTGCAGCCCATCAAGGCCGCTGTGTCTGTCTCATTGTGTGGTTGTCCGTCTCACCTTCCTGGCTGATTCGCTGCTCTGTTCTAGATCCAACCTCAGGAGGCTGCAAAGTTGACCTTCCATGTCAGCTTGCTACTGAGATGGCTACTGTTTCCAGAAATGCTTAGGGGCCGGGCTTTGCCCACGCATGGCGACATCAAGTGGGCAACCTCTGACAGTGAAGCCACCCCCATTCAGGCTTGGGCTGCTCACAGGGCCGTCACACTGAGGGGGTGGGGACGGGACCTGCCCTGGGCAAAAACACCACGACTCTCACTGTTCTTCCCTCAGCTTCACATGCTCCTCAGTTGGTTGTATGTCTTCGGTCTCTTCCCAGAGGTTGTTTTCTGACAGCACGTCCGGTGTGATCATGGCTTTCCGGGAAGAGGATTGGCTGAATTCCTCACTCAACCATTCGGTGTGTCCTGCCGACCCACGCCGATCACTTTCTGAAGGCGCATCCTTTCAGCAATCTGAGGACCCAAGATTGTGAGTCTGTGTCCTGGAGGGATTTTGAGAAGAGCTGGTGGGATGGCAGTATTGCAAAGCATAAAATCTTGCTTCCAGAAAGCTCTCTGGGATCCTCATCATCTTGCTCTTTTGGAGTCAAAGCCCTGAGATCTTTAAAAAGCCAGCAATGTTAGAACATGGGCAGGACAAACAAAAGTCTCTGGGCTCCAACACCAACTAAAATATTCTGAATTTCTAGTAACCTGAGACGAGTGGAAAGGAGTTGGGAGTGTGGAGTGGAGGGGCGGTTTGGGCCAACTACGCATCTGGGAGGAGAAATGCCACGCAGAGCAGCCTTTCTGGGGGCATACGTGTGGGACATGTGTGCAGACCCCCGCTGCAGACATTGCTGCTGCTGCCCTTCAGTTCCCTCAGCCCACTTGAGTCCCTGCAGTCCCTGGGAGCCAGTCCCCGGCAGGCCCACAGTGTCCCCCTGGAGCACCTGCATCCACTCTCTGCCTGAGGGCTCTCTCCTGCAGCGGGAGCTTCCTCTCCTGCGAGCCTGTGCCAGCCTGTAGCACAGAAGCCTTCACGACCCGGGGTAAACCCTCCACCCACGGGCACAGAGCCAGTCCGGGTGGGATCTCATCTCCCAGCAGGACTAGGATGGATGCTCACCTCAGTGCTCCCTCGTCAGGCCCGCACTGGCTCTCCTCCTCCAGGCTCCCTTCCCCATGGCCTCCCTCGGGCCTCCTCCCTCACCTGCAGACAAACCACTCGCCCTACGTCCTTGTCTGCTCTGGGCCCAGACTCTGCGGAGGCTGCACGCTGGCTGTGACGTGGAGCAGGTCGTCCAGCCTTCTGGACTTGAGCTTCCTCACCTGTGAGATGGGGCCACAGGCCTGCCTCCCGGAGTCGCCAGAGCAGACGCAGCGTGGGGAGACGCACACCGCTGCAAAGAAGGACGCCCGCTGATCACCCAGGGAAAACCCCAACCTTGCCAAAGCAACAGGAGCTCGTGAGGCTGCGGGAGGAACGCGGGCAGCCTGTCTAGACAACGTGGAGAGTCACTGACGAGTGTGGCCGTGCAGGGTAGGCCCCCGGACAGTGGAAGAGCCATTCGACAAGGAGGGGAACAGGACAGAGGCTTCCAAGGAGAAAGATTTAAGTGTTGGAGGATCACAGAGGCCTGAGGAAAATCGTGAGGCCCTGGAACATGTTTACTGAAATGCTATTATTGGCCGGAAGAATGTGTTACAAACACCCAGTCCACTCTGGATTACTTCTCATTGGTTGTCGGAATGAGTGCACACTTGTGATTAGAACCCACATTTTGTTAAATGTAGGATATCTTTATTTTTCTTAACTTTTAATTATTTTCTTTTGTCGATGAAGTGCCAAGCATGGGTTTTCTCCGTTCTTTTCTTTGCATGGGTGGCCTCTACTTTCAGAAGTGGATTCCTGGTGCTCATCACCCCTGCTAACCCGAGGGACAGCCCTCTTTCAGGTCACACAGTGGATGTGAGCTCCAGGTGGGCAGGGACCACGTGGAGTCATACTCACTGGTGAAGTTACAGTGCTCGGCCCATGGCAGGGACCAGAACGTATTGGCTGAATGAGTGAGTGAAACAATGAACGAATGCATGAATGAGTACATGAGTGCAGGAGTGAGTGAGTGAAGGAATGAGTGAAGGAATGACTGGGTGAATGAAGCAGTAAGTGAGTAAACCACAGAAGCTGGATCCAGACAGGAGGAGCCTTTATCTGTGGCGGGCTCACAGTGGGTCACAGCACAAGCCCTGGACGGTGGCATGGAGCATGTCCAGCTGTCCTCCCAGCGCTGAGCCTCCATCACCTGCAACACAGTGTGGTCCTGGATCTTCTTCAGCTCCTCCTCAAACAATGCTGAATGTTCCCGGGAGCAGGGCAGCAGGAAGGGAACCTGAGGAGGGACTTCCCAGACCCTGCGCCCTGGAGGACCACTGTGACAGCCTGGCAGGGGGCTCTTAACACGCTCCGGGCACCAGGCTAGAGATGCTCAAGCAATTCCTCAGGGAAGTCTCCCAACAGCCCATCAGGAGGCCAAGTTATTTCCTCATTGTACAGATGGGGAAACTGAGGCTGAGAGACTCACCTGCATCACCAGCTAGAAAGAGGCTGAGCAGGGACTAGGACCCCTGTTTCTCTGACTTTGGATCATTCCAAACCACTGTCCTGCACTGTGGCCTCCTCGGGCTCAGGGGTCCTGGCCTCCCTGGGGCCTGCACCCTTCTGGCCTCCAGCCATCACTGAACTAAAGGGACAGGGCTACTCCATCTGCCTGGGGCTGGGTATGGTGGCCGGGGAATGGCCAGCTGTGGGCGCTGTGGGCTCTCCCAGTACCAAGGACCAGCCTATCCCCCCGCAGAGTGAGATCTCTCTGGGCATCAGGACCAAAAGTTCTCAGAACTTTAGGGAAAAGAGGTCCCTCTCTCAGCATGGGGGAGCCCTTCTCAGGCAGGCCCAAGGGGTCTAAGAGGCACTGGGTTCAAATCCCGGCTCTGCCACTCTGCAGGGCACAGAGGGGGCAAGTCTCTTTGAGCCTCAGTTTCCGCATCAGTGAAATGAAGACAATAATTGCTCCTCCCCCAAGGAGTTGTGGGGAGGATTCAAGGAGATAGCTCAAGAGGAGAACAGAGGCCCCGGTAAGTGCTCATCACCGTGAGCTGTTCCTGCTGATGTCACCCCACTCAGAGCCCCCTGGGGCCCTTCGCCTCTGCCCACTCTGATCTCCCACCAGGCATGCGCTACTCGCTCTGACTCCGCTGTTCCTCTGGAATGCCTTTCTCCACCCCATCTCGTCCCATGGCAGTCAGCCAGCCAGGTGGGGATCCAGGACCCAGCCCCATCTCTCCTCTCTTGATTCCTCTTCATTAGAGCTAGCAGCTGTTGAGATCTGAGAAGGTGCAGGGCGCTCCAGGTGCAGCCTCAGCGAACTTGTCTGACACCACCATGAAAGGTCGCTGCCACCCCACTTCACAGGGGAGGAAACCGAGGCTCCAATGGCCGTGCCTCTCCGAGGTCACCAGGGCTCTCTCCCTCATCCCCACTGAGCAGGGCCCCTCCATCGCAGAGGCTGAATGTGCTGGATATGTGGGCTGGGGCTGGCACAGTGCCTGAGGCAGCCATCACTCCTGGAAAACCCTGAGGTGTGCTTTGGGCACGATGACCTTCTCCAAAGCCTCTAGCCCCGTGCTCTGACCTTCTGGCACCTTCTATGACACCTCTACTCTGTCTTGTAAAAGTCACTTCTGCTCACACAAGCTTAAGTGGGTCCTGCTGTTGCAACTGAGAACTCCCCCTGGAGGGAGCATGTTCAAGGAGGTCCCTGTGACTCACTGCACTGACCTAGATGTACTTTCCTGACTGAGGATGGGGCTCTCTGCTTGGAGGGAGAGGGAGCAGGCAGGAGTGTCCAGACCCTCATCATCATCTGTCCTGGATGGCAGGCCAGGCTGCTCAGCTCAGGTGAGTTAGGGAGCAGGAGGGGCATGGGCAAGGCCAAAGCGGGGTCAGGTGTGTTCGGGGCGGGGCCAGGGGTGAGGGGAGTGGTAGGGACAGAAGCAACAGGAGCGAGGCCTTCCAGCTGGGCAGGTCACCCCAGGTACCTTCATCCCCTGCATCCTAGCTGCTCCTCCTTCTCCCTCCCTCCCTCAGGTCTCTGCTTCAGGGTCTCTGGACTCCCTGTTCCCAAACAAGATCACAGGGTAGAAGGAGACCTTGGGGGTCAGAGACTGTGACCAACACCTTAACATCACGTTTACATTATGAGCCAGAATCTCTGCCTCTAGGGATCGGTCCTAAAGAAGTAGAGATTTATGGATGCAGGTGTTCCTTTCAGCACGATGACGGGAGTGAGAAATCAGAAATGATCCGTGTTGCCCAGCAGAGGCTCTTAGGCAATTCTGAGGCTGACGCAGAGGAGGAAGAGGATTGACTGGCCAGGGTCCAGCCCTGGGGAAATCAGGTTCCAGAAGAGCACACTCCCTGCAGTCCTTCCCACACGATAGCCGCAAGTGCACACCCACACACACTTGCACATAGACATACCCATGTGCATACAGATGCACACAGCTGAATGGGCACATGCACACATGTGCACACACACGTGCATACAAAGGCAAAGGACTGAAACGGTGAACACTGCCTGTTAAGGGCACTCCTCAGTTTCCACTTAATTCTTAATTCCCTTAGAATTCATTCTTTTACTGTAATTAACGTACA
Organism: Diceros bicornis minor; assembly: GCF_020826845.1. Classification (NCBI taxonomy): domain Eukaryota; kingdom Metazoa; phylum Chordata; class Mammalia; order Perissodactyla; family Rhinocerotidae; genus Diceros; species Diceros bicornis. The sequence continues at coordinate 1,534,858 of NW_026690889.1, forward strand.
TTGTCTTTGTAATAAAAACCTTTACAAAGAAAAACTAGATAATGTACTTCAGTCCAAAGATGAGTGATAAATGGATAACATTAACATGTGATTTTAATCTTGTTAGAATTATAAGAGGAATAGAGGCACATTCTATCAAGTTGAAATATCACGCAGGCCTCTAAAGGAGAAGAGAAGCGAGTGGCAATTCCCATCCCCAGAGGTGAACCCCATGGATGATTTGGTACGTATCTCTCTGGCTCTGTCTCTCTCTTTCTCTGTCTGTCTCTGTCTCTCTCTCACACACAGATTCATGTTCCTAGATGCATGTCTCCCGGCTGATATCACATATTAGTGGTCTTACAGATGGGACGGATGGATCCCATCGCCTCGCCATGGACAGTAGCATTCCTTCCGATTGCTTGCTATTGCAACCAGTGCTGTGATGAATAGTCTGGAAAATACATCTTTGAAAAGTTGGGCAGGAATTTCTGTGGGATGAAGTCCTGGGATCAGTACCGCCAGCACAGGCGTGCCCCTGGGGACTGCGATGGGTCCTGCAGGTTGGTCTCCAGAGAGGAGTGTCCTTTCACACTTGTCTCTAGGGGTCTACTGGGGCCTCTGCTTCCTCACATTGTCACCAGGTCTGGTCGTCACCACACTGGAACCCAGCCCGTCTGATGGGGCCCAGTGCCCTCTCCACAGTGTCTCCATGTGCGCGTCTCCTCCTCGGGGAGCTCGCGCATCTCTGACACATGCTGCCCCTGTGTATCACCTCTCGTTGGCGTTGAATGTGTTTGCTCTTTATCTCTTTTTAAAATTCTGACTTTCGAGCGTTTTTTTGGACCACAAGGATGCGTAACCTTTCCCTGGCCTTGTGTCATGAGGAATACATTCCGGTTTGTGGTTTGTCTTTCCAGCTTTCTACCCTTTCTTGTTTTTGTTTTGGCCGCAGGAAGAGCAACGCGTTTCGTGTGTGGCTTCTGGCTCTGGTGTCCCACGTAGAACAGCAGTCTGTACCCTAAGATTATGCACATATTTACCAGAAGGGCTTTCTTTGATACATCAAATCTAGACTCCATCTGGGATTTTCCTATCAAATTAGAGAAATTCTATTTCAAATAAAAACAGAAAAGGAAAACCTATCAGGCCGTTTGAAAAGAAATGGGCAGACACACATGGCCACCTACGGCATGATTTCACTTATAAGAAACATGCAGAACAGATTAAAAAAAAAACAAAACAGTGACAGAAAACAGATTAGGGGTTGCCAGGGCCTGAGGGAGAAAGTGGGAATGAGTGCTTTTAGAACAGGGTGTTCTTTTGGAGAATGAAATATTCTAAACGCATACAGCGGTGATGGCTGCACAGCATTGTGAATGTACTTAATGCTCAGGAAGTGTACAATTTAAAATGAAAAACAGTAAGTGTTAAAAATCGAAAGTGAAATTTATTTTAAATAATCAAGATATAAACAATAAAAAAAAGCAATGAAAGGAACCATGAAATAGAGAAACACAATTAGGAGGATGGGGAAGGATATTTGTGGTAAGGGAGCAGGTGGAACAGGTGGGACTGGAGGTGCTAATGAGGGAGGTTCCCGAGCCAGCTCTCACAGGCCTCAGAATTTGGCCTCAGCTGCCTCTCTGTCTCATGCAGGCGCCTGTGCAGGGCTTGACTCTCCCTGCACAGAGGCTGGGCCCTCAGCTGCCTCCTGATCTCCTGCAGGAGCCTGTGCAGGGGATGGCTCTCCCTGCACAGAGGCTGTAGCCTCAGCTGCCTCCCTGTCTCCTGCAGGAGCCTGTGCAGGGGATGGCTCTCCCTGCACAGAGGCTGGGGCCTCAGCTGCCTCCCTGTCTCCTGCAGGAGCCTGTGCAGGGGATGGCTCTCCCTGCACAGAGTCTGGGGCCTCAGCTGCCTCCCTGTCTCCTGCAGGAGCCTGTGCAGGGGATGGCTCTCCCTGCACAGAGGCTGGGGCCTCAGCTGCCTCCTGGTCTCCTGCAGGAGCCTATGCAGGAGATGGCTCTCCCTGCACGGAGGTTGGGGCCTCAGCTGCCTCCTGTTCTCCTGCAGGAGCCAGTGCAGGGGATGGCTCTCCTTGCTTGGAGGCTGAGGCCTCAGCTGCCTCTTGGTTTGTCTTTCCAGCTTTCTACCCTTTCTTGTTTTTGTTTAGGCCGCAGGAAGAGCAACGCGTTTCGTGTGTGGCTTCTGGCTCTGGTGTCCCACGTAGAACAGCAGTCTGTACCCCAAGATTATGCACATATTTACCAAAAGGGCTTTCTTTGATACATCAAATCTAGACTCCATCTGGGATTTTCCTATCAAATTAGAGAAATTCTATTTCAAATAAAAACAGAAAAGGAAAACCTATCAGGCCGTGCGAAAATAAATGGGCAGAAAACACATGGCAACCTATGGCATGATTTCACTTATAGGAAACATCCTGAACAGATTTAAAAAAAAAAAAGGAAACAGTGACAGAAAACAGATTAGGGGTTGCCAGGGCCTGAGGGAGAAAGTGGGAGTGAGTGCTTTTAGAACAGGGTGTTCTTTTGGAGAATGAAATATTCTAAACCCATACAGTGGTGATGGCTGCACAGCATTGTGAATGTACTTAATGCTCATGAAGTGTACAATTTAAAATGAAAAACATTAAACTGTTAAAAGATGAAAGTGAAATTTATTTTAAATAATCAAGATATAAACAATAAAAAAAAATCAATGAAAGAAACCAAGAAATAGAGAAACACAATTAGGAGGATGGGGAAGGATATTTGTGGTAAGGGAGTAGGTGGAACAGGTGGGACTGGAGGTGCTAATGAGGGAGGTTCCCGAGCCAGCTCTCCCAGGCCGCAGAGATTGGCCTCAGCTGCCTCCCTGTCTCCTGCAGGCGCCTGTGCAAGGGATGGCTCTCCCTGCACAGAGGCTGGGGCCTCAGCTGCCTCTCGTTCTCCTCCCTGAGCCTGTGCAGGGCTTGGCTCTCCCTGCACAGAGGCTGGGGCCTCAGCTGCCTCCTGTTCTCCTGCTGGAGGCTGTGCAGGGGATGGCTCTCCCTGCACAGAGGCTGGGCCCTCAGCTGCCTCCTGTTCTCCTGCTGGAGGCTGTGCAGGGGATGGCTCTCCCTGCACAGAGGCTGGGGCCTCAGCTGCCTCCCTGTCTCCTGCAGGAGACTGTGCAGGGGATGGCTCTCCCTGCACAGAGGCTGGGGCCTCAGCTGCCTCCTGGTCTCCTGCAGGAGACTGTGCAGGGGATGGCTCTCCCTGCACGGAGGCTGGGCCCTCAGCTGCCTCCTGTTCTCCTGCAGAAGCCTGTGCAGAGGATGGCTCTCCCTGCACAGAGGCTGGGGCCTCAGCTGCCTCCTGTTCTCCTACAGGAGCCTGTGCAGGGGATGGCTCTCCCTGCACGGAGGTTGGGGCCTCAGCTGCCTCCTGTTCTCCTGCAGGAGACTGTGCAAGGGATGGCTCTCCCTGCACGGAGGTTGGGGCCTCAGCTGCCTCCTGTTCTCCTACAGGAGCCTTGCAGGGGATGGCTCTCCCTGCACAGAGGCTGGGCCCTCAGCTGCCTCCTGTTCTCCTGCTGGAGGCTGTGCAGGGGATGGCTCTCCCTGCACAGAGGCTGGGCCCTCAGCTGCCTCCTGTTCTCCTACAGGAGCCTGTGCAGGGGATGGCTCTCCCTGCACAGAGGCTGGGGTCTCAGCTGCCTCCTGGTCTCCTGCCGGAGACAGTGCAGGGGATGGCTCTCCCTGCACAGAGGCTGGGGCCTCAGCTGCCTCCTGTTCTCCTGCAGGAGCCTGTGCAGGGGATGGCTCTCCCTGCACAGAGGCTGGGGCCTCAGCTTCCTCCTGTTCTCCTGCAGGAGACTGTGCAGGGGATGGCTCTCCCTGCACAGAGGCTGGGGCCTCAGCTGCCTCCTGTTCTCCTGCAGGAGACTGTGCAGGGGATGGCTCTCCTTGCACAGAGGCTGAGGCCTCAGCTGCCTCTTGGAGTCCTGCAGGAGTCTGTGCAGGAGATGTCTGTCCCAGCACGGAGGCAGGGATCTCAGCTGCCTCCTCGTCTCCTGCAGGAGGCTGTGCAGGAGATGGCTCTCCCTGCACGGAGGTTGGGGCCTCAGCTGCCTCCTGTTCTCCTGCAGGAGCCAGTGCAGGGGATGGCTCTCCTTGCTTGGAGGCTGAGGCCTCAGCTGCCTCTTGGTTTGTCTTTCCAGCTTTCTACCCTTTCTTGTTTTTGTTTAGGCCGCAGGAAGAGCAACGCGTTTCGTGTGTGGCTTCTGGCTCTGGTGTCCCACGTAGAACAGCAGTCTGTACCCCAAGATTATGCACATATTTACCAAAAGGGCTTTCTTTGATACATCAAATCTAGACTCCATCTGGGATTTTCCTATCAAATTAGAGAAATTCTATTTCAAATAAAAACAGAAAAGGAAAACCTATCAGGCCGTTTGAAAAGAAATGGGCAGACACACATGGCCACCTACGGCATGATTTCACTTATAAGAAACATGCAGAACAGATTAAAAAAAAAACAAAACAGTGACAGAAAACAGATTAGGGGTTGCCAGGGCCTGAGGGAGAAAGTGGGAATGAGTGCTTTTAGAACAGGGTGTTCTTTTGGAGAATGAAATATTCTAAACGCATACAGCGGTGATGGCTGCACAGCATTGTGAATGTACTTAATGCTCAGGAAGTGTACAATTTAAAATGAAAAACAGTAAGTGTTAAAAATCGAAAGTGAAATTTATTTTAAATAATCAAGATATAAACAATAAAAAAAAGCAATGAAAGGAACCATGAAATAGAGAAACACAATTAGGAGGATGGGGAAGGATATTTGTGGTAAGGGAGCAGGTGGAACAGGTGGGACTGGAGGTGCTAATGAGGGAGGTTCCCGAGCCAGCTCTCACAGGCCTCAGAATTTGGCCTCAGCTGCCTCTCTGTCTCATGCAGGCGCCTGTGCAGGGCTTGACTCTCCCTGCACAGAGGCTGGGCCCTCAGCTGCCTCCTGATCTCCTGCAGGAGCCTGTGCAGGGGATGGCTCTCCCTGCACAGAGGCTGTAGCCTCAGCTGCCTCCCTGTCTCCTGCAGGAGCCTGTGCAGGGGATGGCTCTCCCTGCACAGAGGCTGGGGCCTCAGCTGCCTCCCTGTCTCCTGCAGGAGCCTGTGCAGGGGATGGCTCTCCCTGCACAGAGTCTGGGGCCTCAGCTGCCTCCCTGTCTCCTGCAGGAGCCTGTGCAGGGGATGGCTCTCCCTGCACAGAGGCTGGGGCCTCAGCTGCCTCCTGGTCTCCTGCAGGAGCCTATGCAGGAGATGGCTCTCCCTGCACGGAGGTTGGGGCCTCAGCTGCCTCCTGTTCTCCTGCAGGAGCCAGTGCAGGGGATGGCTCTCCTTGCTTGGAGGCTGAGGCCTCAGCTGCCTCTTGGTTTGTCTTTCCAGCTTTCTACCCTTTCTTGTTTTTGTTTAGGCCGCAGGAAGAGCAACGCGTTTCGTGTGTGGCTTCTGGCTCTGGTGTCCCACGTAGAACAGCAGTCTGTACCCCAAGATTATGCACATATTTACCAAAAGGGCTTTCTTTGATACATCAAATCTAGACTCCATCTGGGATTTTCCTATCAAATTAGAGAAATTCTATTTCAAATAAAAACAGAAAAGGAAAACCTATCAGGCCGTGCGAAAATAAATGGGCAGAAAACACATGGCAACCTATGGCATGATTTCACTTATAGGAAACATCCTGAACAGATTTAAAAAAAAAAAAGGAAACAGTGACAGAAAACAGATTAGGGGTTGCCAGGGCCTGAGGGAGAAAGTGGGAGTGAGTGCTTTTAGAACAGGGTGTTCTTTTGGAGAATGAAATATTCTAAACCCATACAGTGGTGATGGCTGCACAGCATTGTGAATGTACTTAATGCTCATGAAGTGTACAATTTAAAATGAAAAACATTAAACTGTTAAAAGATGAAAGTGAAATTTATTTTAAATAATCAAGATATAAACAATAAAAAAAAATCAATGAAAGAAACCAAGAAATAGAGAAACACAATTAGGAGGATGGGGAAGGATATTTGTGGTAAGGGAGTAGGTGGAACAGGTGGGACTGGAGGTGCTAATGAGGGAGGTTCCCGAGCCAGCTCTCCCAGGCCGCAGAGATTGGCCTCAGCTGCCTCCCTGTCTCCTGCAGGCGCCTGTGCAAGGGATGGCTCTCCCTGCACAGAGGCTGGGGCCTCAGCTGCCTCTCGTTCTCCTCCCTGAGCCTGTGCAGGGCTTGGCTCTCCCTGCACAGAGGCTGGGGCCTCAGCTGCCTCCTGTTCTCCTGCTGGAGGCTGTGCAGGGGATGGCTCTCCCTGCACAGAGGCTGGGCCCTCAGCTGCCTCCTGTTCTCCTGCTGGAGGCTGTGCAGGGGATGGCTCTCCCTGCACAGAGGCTGGGGCCTCAGCTGCCTCCCTGTCTCCTGCAGGAGACTGTGCAGGGGATGGCTCTCCCTGCACAGAGGCTGGGGCCTCAGCTGCCTCCTGGTCTCCTGCAGGAGACTGTGCAGGGGATGGCTCTCCCTGCACGGAGGCTGGGCCCTCAGCTGCCTCCTGTTCTCCTGCAGAAGCCTGTGCAGAGGATGGCTCTCCCTGCACAGAGGCTGGGGCCTCAGCTGCCTCCTGTTCTCCTACAGGAGCCTGTGCAGGGGATGGCTCTCCCTGCACGGAGGTTGGGGCCTCAGCTGCCTCCTGTTCTCCTGCAGGAGACTGTGCAAGGGATGGCTCTCCCTGCACGGAGGTTGGGGCCTCAGCTGCCTCCTGTTCTCCTACAGGAGCCTGTGCAGGGGATGGCTCTCCCTGCACAGAGGCTGGGCCCTCAGCTGCCTCCTGTTCTCCTGCTGGAGGCTGTGCAGGGGATGGCTCTCCCTGCACAGAGGCTGGGCCCTCAGCTGCCTCCTGTTCTCCTACAGGAGCCTGTGCAGGGGATGGCTCTCCCTGCACAGAGGCTGGGGTCTCAGCTGCCTCCTGGTCTCCTGCCGGAGACAGTGCAGGGGATGGCTCTCCCTGCACAGAGGCTGGGGCCTCAGCTGCCTCCTGTTCTCCTGCAGGAGCCTGTGCAGGGGATGGCTCTCCCTGCACAGAGGCTGGGGCCTCAGCTTCCTCCTGTTCTCCTGCAGGAGACTGTGCAGGGGATGGCTCTCCCTGCACAGAGGCTGGGGCCTCAGCTGCCTCCTGTTCTCCTGCAGGAGACTGTGCAGGGGATGGCTCTCCTTGCACAGAGGCTGAGGCCTCAGCTGCCTCTTGGAGTCCTGCAGGAGTCTGTGCAGGAGATGTCTGTCCCAGCACGGAGGCAGGGATCTCAGCTGCCTCCTCGTCTCCTGCAGGAGGCTGTGCAGGGGATGGCCCTCCCTGCACAGAGATTTGGACCTCTTCTGCCTCCTGGTCTGCTACAGGAGACTGTGCAGGGGATGGCGCTCCCTGCACGGATGCTGGGGCCTCAGCTGCCTCCTGCGCTGCTGCAGGACATGGTGGGTATGATGGTTCTCCTGGGATTGAAGCTGGGTCTTCTGGTGGCTCTGAGGCTTTTATCACTGTCACTGCAGACCGTCTCCCAGTAGCTGCTGGTCCAGGCCTGTGGGACACCGGCGCCTCCATCGGGGAGATGGATGGAATATCCCCTTCCGCCAGCTCCACGCTGATCTTCTTCGTGGAGCTCTGCAAAGACAGTGACTGGCTCCGTCCCAGAGGCATCAGAGCCCTGCCCAGCTGTCCTTGCTGCTGCTTCTGCCCTCTGGTCCTAATTCTCCCAGATCAGGCACACACCTGTGTCTGCACATTATTCCACCCCTGAGGAAAGACCTACACCTCAGGGGCTTGGGATAAACCTCAGGCAGAAGGGCACCACCCCGCACTCCACATCCCACCCAGCCGGCCTTGACCTGGGCTTTGAACCTGACCGACCCCCCAAGGCTTCTAACACCTCACCGACTGCTCCTGCTCACGGTGGTCTACCCACATGAACCCGCCCTTCCAGGCACACATGGGGAGGGGATGTAGGGCTGCCCAGATGGGACCACAGTGGTAGCCTGGTTTGGAATGGCCTTCCCTGGGCCTCCCGGTGTTACCTTTCCGTCCCTCCGGGTAAACGACCAGAGCCGTCGGCCCTGAGAGGGGCACCAGCATCTGCATCGGTCTTTGGGGGCTTTCCTGGGGCTCCGGCCCCTGGTCATTGGGAAGCAGCAACTAAACATGTTGTTCCTTCTAGACAAGTGCTAGAGAAGTGAGCTCGCTTGGGGGCTGTGTTTAGGATGTGGGTGCCTAGTTACCAGGGTTCCAAGTTCTATTGGGCTCTGTGAGGTCACTTCCTGGGATCCCCTTACCTAAGCTTCCTCCTCACACAAGACCTTCCTAAGGGCCCCCCGGGCTGCTGACTGCTCACTCTCCATCTCCATGCCCTGTCCAGACACAGTCACACCGACACAGTCCACCCCACAGCCTCTGGGGAGGTCTGGACTCAACCATGGCCCCAGCTTTGAGGACACAGAGTTGAATTCAGTCCCGCTCCTGCTTCTTGCCAGTGATGTCACCCTGGACAACCCTGCGCCTCTCAGGGCCTCCCCTCTCAGGGTCTCTCCTGTGTTCATGTCCCTCTCTGTGTAGTGGGGGTCATTCTAGCATCTACTTCCTAGGGATGTCATCAGGTGTATAGACCTAGAGATCCCTTCAGAGTCTGTGAATCCCGTGGGCTGCTCCCACACGTAGCTCCTGCACAGACTTGGCAGTGCAAGGATTACAGAAAGGGCTGGCTGTGGCAGAGAATACAACGCAAAGAGGCTTGGGTCTGCTGGGCGTCTGGGAGAGGCACTTCCCCTCTTGCCTGTTTCCCAGTGTTCCTAGGGAGGGTTGAAATGAAATGACGTTCAGACATCATCTCCTTCTGGCTCGCAACCCTCCAGGGCCTCCTGTTATGTTTAGACTCAGGTCCAAGTGCCTGAGTGGTGGTCATCTCAGCCTATGTGGTGGGCAGCCCCAACAACGGCTCCCAGCGTTCCCACTTCCTAGGCACACATCCTATGTAATCCCCGCTCCTCTGTGAGAATGGACTTTGCGGCTGGCTTCTAACCAATAGAATAGGGCCGAGTGATGGGATGTCACTTCCACGGTCAGCTTAATGAAAAGTCTGTGACTTCTGTGTGGTTCTGTCTCTCCTGTGTTCATTCTATCTCTCTGTCTCTGTCTCTCTCTCTGTCTTTGTCTCTCTCTGTCTCTGTGTCTCTGGCTGTCTGTATCTCTCTTGGTCTCTCCCTGTCTCTCTGTCTCTCTCTTTGTCTCCCTGTCTCTGTCTGTGTCTACTCTCTTTGCCCCTCTCCCCATCTTTCTATCTCTGTGTGTCACTGTCTCTCTTTCTCTCCCTCTTTCTGTCTCTCTGATCCACTATTCAGGAGAAGCCATATCAGATATTATGAGCTTCCTTCCCTATGACACCCCCTAATGCAAAGAACTGGCAGAGGGTCCCGGCCCACAGACAGAAAAGGCCTGAAACCCCCCATCCAAACTGAATCCTACCACTGCCCCGATACTTGTAAATGATCTCCGAGATGGCTCCTGCCTCTATCGAGCTTCAGTTGAGAACACAGCCCCAGCCTCCTGCTAGACCTTGACGGGGAGCCTCCCAGCTGACCTGAGCCTGGACCCTGGTAGAGACACTGTCAGATGCTCAATGATAGGTCTCGTAAGTGCTAAGTGAGGCTAATGCTGTCACCCAGCATAGACAGCTAGTACCTCCTTCCAGGCCTGGGTCTGGCCCTGCCATCCTCTCTCCCTCACTTCTCTCCTCCCCAGCTCACTCTAGCCACACTGGCTCTTTTCTCACCTCCTCTCTCGTCAAATCCTCTTCTGCCTCCAAGTCTCTGTGCCTTTGAGCTTCCCCCCAGCACTCTGTTTGCAGACAGATGCAGGGCTGGCTCCTCTTGTCCTTCTGCTCAGGGCACAAATGTCCCCAGGGAGGCCATTTACACCCACCTAGGGGCTCCAGGCCCTCCCTCCTCCAGCACCCTGCTTCATTGCTCTGTAGCACCTTCTCTTCTTTTTCACATGGATTTGTTCATGATTTTGTCCTTTCCACCTCCAGGCTGTGAGCTCCTGGAGGACAGAGACCATGTGGGTGCTTTCAGCACTGCCCTCAGGACTAACATGGGCCCTGCTCAGGGTGAGTGCTGGGGCCACAGTAGCTGAAAGAATCATGAAAGGATCTCAGGGTCCCCTCCCGCCTCTGAGCAGCTCCCATTGTGGACGTGGATGCCAGTAATCAAAGGTGCCTGTTGCTTTGGACAGGGGAACACCCAGAACGAGCCTTGGGCGTCCCTTCCCTGCTCCACTTGCTGCATTGAGCATGAGTGGACACAGGACACCCCTGGTGGTCAGCCCCAGCCTTGCAGCCCCAGGCAGGAAAGCAGAAAGCAAAACACACACCTTTCTTTGTTTGGGGTCCTCAAGGCAGTGGTTCCACCAGGGCCGAGGACGCAAAGGAGCAGGACCTGTGGGCTCCAGGAGGGACGTGAGGGACCTCAGAAGCCTCTCTTGCTCCCCGCTTTCCCTCCACTGGCCCTGGCGTGTCCCGTTGACTCACAAGGCCTCCTCGCCCCAGCCAGGGCAATGACTCCACCTCACTTCCAAAGGAGGCCCCCGAGGCTCCGAGAAGGATGGCCTTGCCCCTGGTCCCCAGACAAGTCGACCAGTGCTCTGCCATGTTCTGCACTGCCCGGGCCCCCAGTCCCCAAGCTCTCAGGCTGCCTTCTGCTCAGCAAGACCTCGAGGGAATGGAATGCATTTTACAAGGACTCAGAGAACAGTGGGTCATGGATGGAGAACGAAGGTCAATAGACTCTTCTACAAGCCTGTGGGACCCTTAGAGTCACCCCATCTATGCACCCCAATTTACAGAGGCGTAAGATCTAGCCTTCTCTGCTGTATCCCCTCCCCCCTAGGGGGTCACATCCTAGTTCCCGGTGCCCAGAGTGGTGGCCACAGGACACCAGACCTGGTTCTCTACAGGCTGCTCTAGGGGTGGCCCCAACCCCTGCATCCCCCTGTGTACCTTGGGGACCCCCTGCCCACCAGTCTGGCATCTCTCCCCTTCATGCTATGGGCCTGGGCATGTTGTTAGGGGACCGGATGCCCATGCCCCATGGCAGAGCTGCCTCCAACCTCTTTCTTCCTTCCTCCTGTCACCTCCCCAGTGAGCACTTCCCTTCTGAGACCGGGCTGGGCATTCAGAGTGTGTGTGTATGCTTGTGTGTGTGAGTGTGTCCACGTGGGGATGTGTATAGCAAAGGGCCCTACATGGGAGGGCGTTGGCAGGGGTCCCCCAGGGGATTAGGGGCTCTCATTCCCAAAGCAAACCCCTTGGAAGTGCTGAGGCTGGCCTAAGAGCTTGGAATGCTCTCTTCCCCTCTGGACTCTGCCCACCTTGTGACCCCAGGGCCTGTCCCTGCTTCTCCTGGCCTCAGTTTCCCAACTGTCCTGTGAGGGTTGGACACGGAGCAGCATCAGCCCCGATGAGCATGGACATGGCCCGGGATCTCTGCCCACATGAGTGTGGCAGGGATACCCTCACGGTCTCACAGGCCTCTCTCCTGTGCGGCAACCAGGCCTCCTGTCCATGGTCAGGCACACAGAGGGGCCCTGCAGACAGCACTTCTGGGTGACACAGCTCGCAGCACACACGTGTAACACAACGGTCCCTTGACATGGCTGCTTTCGTCTGTCCCCTCCCCAGCCAACTGCTCAGTGACCCTCACATCCCCTACGTCACAGGAACACGCCACAGAAGCCAGGTGGGCCACACGGTGCACAGTTGGGTAGGTTGGACATCTGGGGACGTGAGGGTCACTGAATATACACCAACCTCACTGTCCTGGTCCACAGACTCCATCCCAGGGTCCAGCTCCATGCATGGCTGGTCCTGCGGACACGAAGACAGTGGTGGACACAGACCCTGGGCAGGGAGAAGGCCAGGCTGCCCTTTTCCCTCCTCCTCTACACCCCCTCCCTGTCACATGAGGTCCAGCCAGTCCCTGCCTGCAGCCCTGGCGGGTGTAGGAGGAGCTGAAGGGAGCCCAGCTGGGCAACTATTGGAGGGAGTTACTGTTATTAGGGAGCCCACTGGGTGCTGAGTGATTGCACCCCATTTTACAGATGACCAGTGGTCCCAGCATTCAAGGTCACTCTGCTCTAAGTGACCAAGTCCAGACGTGAACAGGGGACTAGAAATCCTTGATTTTCACCAGCATTGAGCCCAGCATTGAGCATCGAGGCCTTGTCCTGCATTGGGGCTCCCCCAGCCAGGCGACCTCCTGAGTCCAAGCACTTTGGGCAGCTTCGTCTCCCTGCTTGAATCCCAACACACCCTCCTGAGGTCAGAGTCACTGACCCCATTTTTCATGGAGGAAACTGAGGCTCCGAGAAGACACCACATGACCTTGCCTGTCACAGGGCTGTGAGGTGACCCAGCTGTGGGTTTGACCCCAGGTCAATCTGACCCTAAAGGCTCTGCTAGCACAGGAGCCTGAGGAGGTGGCCTGTGAGCCCAGCACAGAGGTGAGTCCATCCTGGATGGGGGCTCGGGGGAGGGGCACTGCAGGCTAGGAGCTCTGAAGGGGGCAGGGGCTTGGCAGGGTCCTTGGGGAGGAAGGCTTTAGGGAGGGTGGGGTGCGGTGAGGGGTGCACTCTGGGGACGGTGTCTGGACCAGATCACACAGGGCCGTGACTCAGGCAAGGAGTCGGGCTTCACTACAGGTTGGTTGGACTTGAACGAGCAGTCTCATCAGAGCCTCAGGTGGTTAGATCCTAGATTTGGAGGGAGCTCGGTGGGCACCTTATCCACCTCCACTCAAGCCCAGATCCCCAAGAACCAACAGGATGAGAAGGCTGCCTCCATTTCCTCCCATGTACAGTGGGCACTGTGGCGGTCGCCTACCTCCTGCCTGGGCTGGGCCTGCTGCCTGGAGGGCCCAGAGAGGGCTTCTTGTCAAAGTAGCCATTCAGGACAGGTCTGTGCTCAGAGAGCTCTGAGTGACGGGACCAAGGGCACGTCCCACCAGTGGGCTAAACAAGACGCTCCTGTCCACGTTGCTGTTGTTTACTCCAGGTGGACAGGGATGATGCAGCATCGCCCACCGTGTGGATGGAGAGGGCCAGCGAGGAGCTATGGTTGAAGAGCCTGAGACACGACGCTTGGTGTGACCAAAGCTGCCATGGGTGTGGTGGAGGCTGAGGAGGAGGAAGTGCTGCTGGAGGCCAAGATGAAACCAGAGACCATCGGGGACCAGGGAGCGGTTGATTTCCATAACTGTGGGGGGGTGGCATGATCAGCAGAGTCTCTGGACCCGGCAGCACACCCCAGGCCGGCATGCAGCTCCTGGGCTTCTTGGCCCCTTTGTAGGTGTCACTGGGGAACACTGGTCCCGGGCAAGAAGGGACTGGGAGTGGGCTGTCAGAGAGAATGGGGAGGGCAGCCACCTTCTTTTCCTTGCCGTCAGGGGACTCTGGGTCAAAACTCATGTTGCTCTCCTCCACCTTGGAGCTGGAGGAACCAGCCAAGTGCTCACTGAGCATTGGACAATGTCCCTGCCACTGAGGTCCTGGCCCCACCTGAGGTGTCCCAGCACTTGGAGTGGGAGCTGTGCCTGGTCCTGAAGCCTGTGTTGGGGCCTGTTGGCTTGGAGGCTGGACGGAAGGGCTGCATTTGCAGAGGTCACGCCCCCTGGGTGAGTGGGGACTCTGGGACACCTGAAGTCACAGATGCAAGTGACCCGCACCTGGGAAGGTGTGAGGGAGGTGCACAGAGGGCAGTGCCTCAGTGGCAGGCAGGGCTTCATGCCCATGGGCAGCACTCCTTGGCAAAGGTCAGCTAGTCCTTTGGACCCTAGAGGGCAGAAGGCGCCTAAGGCTCCCAGTGGTCCACGGGAGGCCAGGACAGCCTGCTGACTGGCAGGCATCAGGCCTGCAGCACGAGAGGTTCAGGGTGAAACTGCTCCTGGGTAGCCTGGGCCAGCTGGTTGGACAGAAAAGATGGCCACCTGGTTTTTGTCACTCTAGTCTGTACGTGCTCATCTCCCCAGCTAGCCAGACCCTGGGGAGGGTGGCCCTGTGGCTAAACAGCACTAGGGACTGAGGAGAAGGTGCCCTTGGCAATATGGAGTCCCTCTTCTTCATGTGAAGCAGGGTTGAGCTGGCTCCATGCCTGACCTCACCCCCTTGGTGACGGTGGGCTTCCTCAGGTCAAAGTCATACTAGGCATCGGGTTCATGGCACTGAACACATTGGCATCCTCAGGGGTCTTCAGCATGGGGGAGAGGGGCCAAAGGAGGGTTGGCTGTGCTCAGGACAGCCACACCAGGGACAGGGAAATGCACAGAGACAGGAAGCAGATCAGTGCTTGTCAGGGGGTGGGGGAGTGGATATGGGGGCATGGCTGCTTCATGGGTACAGGGGTTCTGGTAGGGTGAAGCAATGATCTGGAACTAGATAACGGTGACGGTACACAGCATAGAGGATGTAGTTAATGGCCGGCCCTGAATTGTACAACTTTAAGTGATGAAAACATTAAACTTTATTGAATCTAAATTGGAACACATAAAACATAAGAAATCATAAAACATAGAAAAGGGAAAGACATCTCTGGGTGGGGGCTGGAGCCGGCCGGGCCTTAGTTGCTGGCGATGTGGGTGGTGCTGCAGCTGCCCTAGTGCCGGAGCCACTGCTGTGGCTGATGCTGGAGATCCCACCAGCTCTGGCTGTGCAACTGGCTCAGGAGCTGGACCTGAGCTGGGGCTAGAGCTGGGTCTGTCTCAGGCGATGGTGCCTGACCTGCTTCTAGAATTGGCTCCGGTCCTGAGACTGACTCTAGCTCTGCCTTATTGACAGATGTGGTGCGGGAGCTAGTGATGGGAATGGCTGGTGCTCTGGAGCTGGTCGAGTGTGGGAGCTGGAGGAGCTCTAGTTCTGGAGCTGGCTGCACCTGAGCTCTGGAGCTGCTGCCAGAGCTCTCACTAGTCCACAGCTGGAGCAGGATCTGCTTCTATGTGGCTCTAACTTTGTAGGTCGAGGTAACTCTGGCTCTGCTGCTGGTGACCGAGCCTTCTCTAGCTCCACAGCTGGTAAACAACGTGTCCTGACCTTTAGATGGTGTCAGTGACATCACCAACCCATCATGAGCTGTCCATCAGATGGTGGGAGCACTCCAGCAAATAGCATCTATTACATTAGTGTTATTTCATCTCAGTTCCAGTTACATATTTATTTTAAATATACTTAGAAGGAGAATAGGATAACAGAAACCATTTACTCTTTGCTGAGATCTAACAGAGCACACCTTATTGATGTCGTTTTTTAAGAAATATTACACAGTGGAAGACACCATTCTCCTTCCTCTCTCTTTCCTCCCCAAAGGTAACTACTGGCTTGAAGTTAATATATGTATTCTATACACATTTTCTCTTGCAAAAAACAGTTGTCCCCAATTTGCTGAGATTTTTTTATGTGTCTATCAAAGATATGCTTCTGAGCAGATGCTGTTAAAAACTCTGTCCTTTCAAAGTAAAGATGACAAGTCAACCATTAGTTGAGAAACTACCTGCTTTTTAGACATCATTTTTAAAAGAGAGGTTTGAAAATATCTCCATCATGTTACCATTGATCCTCCCTATTTGGAAGAGTTACATTCTATTAATTTTTAGCAAACACTGCATGAGCCAGACTGAACCAGGGCTCCTAGGGGAAGGACAAGGTTAGGTTTCTGCAGTCTTTGGTCGTGACATGTTTGGGAACCTATCAACGCATAGCCTTGTTTTATGTTTGTCTCTTTTGAAAAGACCTTATTTAGTATGGACTGTAGACACATTATTTGAACCCCCAGCCAATATCACTATCCATAACCCATGCCTGGAGGAAGCTCATCTAACGCAAGTGTTTTCTACATATGGCCCATCACAGGCTTCCTGTGCTTAGGAACACTACACAGCACTTCAGCACTATGTTTGCGGATCATTACAAAGAGGAAAAACAGCAGCAAGAAGCAAAAAAGGTGAAAAACGTACCATTTAATAGACCAGGAAAAGGACACTTGTTGGCCTGAGAGCTGAAACAAGAGTGTCACCTTGTTCTACCTCAGCTGGGAACGTGCGCCTCAGGCAACTCCCACTTTCTGCCACTCTGCACCCGTCCAGGAATTACCAGGGAAAACACAGTGTGTGTTGGGGTTGGATTCACCTGTAAATGTTAGTGACTAGGTGAAGTCACGAATATCAAATTACTGAATAAGGAGGATTGACTCTGTTCTGTTGCCAAAAACAATGAGTGTGTGAAACTCATACTTCAGAACTTCAACATGGAAGGCTTTCTAATCTGCTTTAAAATCTACATGAAGAGTTTCATGGTTTTGAACCATTTGTTAAAAATGTCAAAAACATCTTCTGATTGGTTTAAAAGAACAACTGATTGACCTCAGGAATGGCTGTGTGTACTCACCATCTCTGATTTCTCTCATTCTCTCTTGAACCCATTCCAATGAACCCCCACCACCCCACTACAACTCTTTTTTCCACGGTCACAAGTGACCACCACATTGCTAAGTCCTACAGTCATTTGTCAGTCTGTGATTTACTTGATCTACCAGCACTTGACATAACTATTCACTATGTATGTTAATAAAGTCTGGTAATAGCCAATAAATTATTTTGGGAGAATCAGATATTCATTTGACAAAATATTAATAAATATTCTATTTGGTCTCACACCACTCCTTAAAAATCAACTCCAAATCTGAATATAATAAACAATAAAAGTTGAATGAATATTAAAAGTATTAGATTGTTTTAAAAAGATTATAGAACATCTTTATATCTTGGATAATAGACAGTCTTGCTAAACGAGACTCAGAAAGCAGAACTCTAGTCGACAAGATTCATAAAACTAACTACAGCAAAATACAACTTTGTAAGACCAAAGGCACCATAAATTAAGTAAAAAAAACAGAAGAAAACACTCCAACATGTAATCAAGGGTTTCTCTGCAGACTATATGAAGAACTCCTGTAAACTAATGAGAGACAAACCATCCAGTGGAAGTGTGGCAAAGGATACGAACAGCAAACAATTCTCAGTGGAGGAAATATGAAATGCCAGTAACCAAGAAGTGTTCAACCTTCCCAGAGATGACAGAAATACAAAATAAATCAAGAGACATGCCTTAGATATCAGATTGACAAACATTTACAAAGTTTGTTTCAGGTGTTGGTTACATGGAAAAATGAATCCACTCATACAGTACTGAAGCACAACTTTTGGAGAACAAATTGAAAATACCTGTTGAATTTCTCAAATGAGCATTTTCTATGACTCAGCAGTTCTGTTTATTAGTATCTGCCCAGGAGATACCTTCACACAGATGCAAAAAGAAACATGCATAAGAATATTCTTCATAATATTGTAATAGCAAAAAATGGGACAACCCAAACGTGCACCAAAAGAAGAATGGTTCAACAAGACGTAGTTTATTCATAGTAATGTGTCAGAGTGACAAAGAATGGAGTAGATCCAAGCAAATTGTTACAGAAGTATCTCCCATATAGTTTTGGGTGAAAAGAGGAGGCTGCAGAATGAGGTGCATATTATACCATTGTTTTTAAACACACAAAACAAAAAGAAAAGAATATTTTTTCTACAGCGACAGATATATGTGGGGCTGTGGTTAAAGGAGCCTTTAGCTTGATCCATATATAACTTTTAATTAATTAATGTTTTACAAAGGTACTGCTTCACATATTATTTGTATAATGAAAAATTAAAATACATAAGACTAATTAAGTTCATTCTTTCCTACTAGAGAATTTCAGCTACCCCAAAGTAACTAAGAAATCAGAACGTCCACAGGAAAATGTCAGCATAGGTGGGGGACAATTGAGCTTGGCTAACATGAGCAGACATTTTTCATACATTAGGGGAGCTGATATTTTGCTGTAGGACCATCTTTGCCATGCAAACCTTGGGACAAAAATGCAAGTATTTGCCAGAATACAGCCAAGATATAAAACCAACCAGGTCTTGAAAATAAAACGGAAAAGCCCAGTTGTCACTCTAAATCTACCTCTTCATTGGCCAAAACCAGCTTTGAAGCTATTTTAACCTGTTTCTCCACGAACAAGAGCCACAAAATTGACGGGCCAGCATCACCACCTCATGGCTCTGCTTCTCATCGCAGGGTCCATCACCATACCCTTTGGCCCCCAAATCTCAAACCAAGAGTTCTGTCTTTTGGATATCCCTTCAAAGTTAAATGTTTTAGAAATACAAGAGACCCAAGTAGGGTTATGGATTTTTTAATTTTGACAAGTCAAGATTTTTTAAGAGACTACTATCTATCATCATTGCCAGTTTGTAAAAGAAGAGCTATTTAAAACCAAGAAATCAGAAAGGCCATAAACTCATATCAGAAGACAGTCCTGCTTATCAAAGAACAGTTGAAAGTGGTATACACATTTCATAAATACATAAATATCCCATAACTATATTAATAATTGTGATCATTAGTTAGGCTGTTAAATAGGTCAACTTGACCAGGTCGTGAGGTGCCCAGATCACTGGCTAAACGTTATTTCTGAGGGTGTTTGTAAAAGTGTTTCTGGAAGAGATGAGCAGTTGAACTAGTGGGCTGAGTAAAGCAGATTGCCCTCCCTGTTGTGTGTGGGCCTCATCCAACCCAGTGAGGGCCTGAATAGAACAAAAATGCCAAAGAAAGTTGAATTTTCTGTCTCTCTCTCTCTCTCTCTGCCTGAAGGTTTGAGCTGGGACATCAGTCTTCTCCCGCCCTTGAACTGGAACTTATACCATTGTTGTTCCTGATTCTCAGGCCTGTGGACTCAGACTGGAACTACACCGCCAGCCTTCCTGAGTCTCCAGCTTGCAGACGGAAGATCATGGCACTCCTATGTCTCCTAGTGGTTCTGTTTCTCTGGAGAACGCTGATTAACACAATCATATTTACATATTTCTCCTTTATCAATCTGTGTCTCAGCTTTATCAATAAAGGCAGAGCTGGAGACAAGGTCTTGTACATAGATACTTAATTTGGGAGGTACCAGGAGTGAGAGAGCAGGCAGAGGTCATGAGTAATACTGTCCTTCTCATGGAGAGGCAGCCTTCCTTTGATCCTCATTGATCAGACTGGCCAGACGGCTCTGTCAGGTTCCAGGCACCCCCAGGAAACCACTGCTTGTCTGTCCTCACTCCTCCTTGTACATGGCCTGAGAATTGGCTCAGAGAACTTATGCAATTCACCAGAGATAGACTCAAGTTGGCCTGGCAGAAGAGGCATTGAAAAACAGGCTGACACATGTTCTGGTTCCTTTCACATCAGATTTTATTCTTCCCTTTACTCACTTATTCTTTCAATAAAAAATGCATCAATATCTACCATGCCTTAATAATGATAGCAACATTTATTGAGCGCTTACTATATGCCTGGTACTGTTACTGCTTTATAGGTATTATTTCATTTAATCCTTACAACAGTGTTATGAGGTAAGTGCTTTAAGTATCCCCCATTTTACAGATGAAGAACAAAACACAGAGAAGTTAAATAATGTGCTTGAGGCCACACAGTCAAGAAATGGTGGCGCTCAAATATGACTCGGGGGTTTGGGCTCCTTCCTAACTGCCAGATGTCAACTGTGTTTCAGCTGCTCTGCTTCCAGGTTTCAGGCTCGTGATGGGGCATAGAGAGAAAGAGAATGCACAGCGGGAGACAGGTGGGTGCCATCCCAACCCAACACAGTAAGTCGGATGGAAGTGGGCACCCAGGTGCCATCGGAGCATGGAGGGGTACTCTCACCCCAGAAATTGGGGCCACTGAGCTGACTCTTGAATGACAGAAAGTGGAGATGGGGCGATGTAAGTTGGGGAGGAGTCCAGGCAGCAGAAATAACAGAAGAATACCACTGGGAACACCACAGAAGTGTAATGGTTTCAAATTTCAGTGCACACGCTCAGGTGGCAAACCATGCCATTGTCTTTTTTCTTTGGGACCTTAAAGTCTATTAGGATCCCCCATTCTCTAGGTGTCAGAAATAATCTCCTTCAATTCAGAGGCTGAGTCCACCCTGGCCCTGGGACAGTGTCCTCAACTGGGGGCTTCTGTGGAGCCATGGTATGTATCTGCATGGAGGACAAAGGTGGAGAAACCATCGTTACTCATCATCAGTCCACATGTTTCTGCTGACACTGCCCACAAGGGGTCCTTGACACAGAATACCGACTTGCTTAGTAAGCCTGTCTTATCTCCTGCTTCCTTGACCTTCTGGCTTCCTTCAGTGATGGCTCTCTCTCTGCTCTTCTTCACTGACAAGCTTCTCCAAAGACTCTCATCACCATGTCTACACTTCTTCCCCTCCCAGTCTTCATTCACTATTCAACACACAGTGATGTGTATTCTGTTCCTACAACACACCCAAAATGTTCTGCTAAGATCGCCACTGGGCTCCACGTTGCTAAATCCAATAGATGCTCTTCTCTTCATCTTAGCTGATTTCCTGGCTATATTCAACTTTCATGACCCGACACTTTCCTACTTTTCTTTCTACAACGTTGATCACCTCCAAAAGTCATCCCTGATTTTTCTCTCATCTCCTTGATTTTACCTCTCCCCAAACATTTAATCTATCAACAAGTTCTATCAATTGTATTGTCAAAAATTACACATCAAGTCTATCCACTTCTCTGCAGTTCCGCTGCTAACACAGTGGCATATGCTACAATTCTCTCTCCCCTGGATGAGTGAAACAGCCTCTTCACTCATCTCTCTGCTTCCACACTTGCCTCCAACAATCCAGTCTCTGCACAGTAGACGTGGCATCCTCAGTTCTGTGCAACATCTCATCATGTCTGGCTCCAGGAACATTCAGTTCTGTTTTTCTTATGAAAATCTTTGGTTTTGTAAGATATCCTTGATGTTTTCTGGCATATAGTTTTATTTATCTTCATTTTTACTGTCAAAAGACACATATAATCACACACACACACAGAAACTCTCATTAAGGGCCTATTACTTGTAAATCATTAGCTTGATATAGTGAGACATAAAAAGTAACCTCATTCTTTTAAAAAGTAACTTGATAACAGGGACTCTGGCTTAAGGAGCTCATGAATTGGTTGGAGAAAAAAATAAAACAATGAAAATGTAAGCAAAGAGAAAAAGGTGTAAACAACAGTCCACCATAAAATATCATCACAAGATGGCACAAGATTAGTTGCCAAATTAAATACGAACAAATTATTTGCTACAGAAATTCACAGGAAGGAAAATACTGGAAGCTGGACTGGAAAGAAAAAACTTCAGGGAAGACAGAAAATAAATTTGAATTGGCCCCTGAAGAATGAGTAGGATTTATAAAAGCACAAAGAATTAAAAAGTCATAAAAGCTCAAGTAAACTAGTTTTGCTAAAGAAGAAAGTATGGTTTACTGGGTCATCAGAAAGAAGGCTCACAACAGAATGAGGTCAGCTCAGCGAGGACCACGAATGCCAGGGTGAGAAGTCTGACTGATTTTATAGGCAATGAGAGCCACTTAAGCATTCGATGTAGGGCTTCCCATGATCAATGTGGTACTTTAGGAAGATTATTCTGGCATGGTGTGAGACTGAAGGATGAGAGGAAGCTGTCACTAATCCACTCAGCCTCCCTATAGGGAGCTCTCATTTTTTTTTACATAAGCTTTGTGAACAGTTATCCTCCAACAACAGTTTCTGGATGAGCATCTCCAGGATGGTCATGGCTGCACATATCTTGTTTAATTGGAAGAGACCACAGATAACTAAATCACAGGCTGACACATTTATGATGAGACTGAAGAAGACAAGTCTTTACTCAGCCTGTGTCCACTGGGAAAGCAGGAGGTGCCCTCCACTCTGCTCCCTCCTCCCTTACATCCAGACAAAACACCAGCATCTCCAGGCCACCTCCCTTTGTTCCAGTCAGGTTCATCTGATGCTGTTCCTTACCTTCTCCTTATATCTGACGTCACTGCTCATGCTATTAGGTCCTAAGACTTTGGGACTTCAGCTCCTTTGGCCTTGCCTTTCTTTGGCTATGACAGCAATGGTCATCTCTTTACAGCTGAGACAAAGACCAATTATTTGCATCTTGGTCTCTCCTCTTTACCTTTTAGGGTTTCATCCTCTGGGGCAGATGCTACAGAAAGAAGAACGCCAAAATGATTTTGCTATGTGATGACAATAAGTTATTTCTACTCTTCAAAGCCCTGTAGATCTATGGGCAGGTCTGTGCATTCCGTAGAACAATATCTTGAGAATGAAGCTCAAAATGCACTCACTCCCATTCTGTGCCAGGCATAAAATATACCCGCCAGCAGAAAACTAGGGGATTGCAACTCCAACACTTCAGTCTCAGACTTACCTTTAGTTTATTAAACACTTTAAAGGATATAACAGTTAATGATGTATCTTCCTGCTCAAATATTATCAATATCTCCTAATATTTCCAAATAAAATCCTTTGGGAGGAAAGAAACTAATACTTTGGGGGATGTCTTAAGTACCAGGCCCTCTTCTAAGCAGTTTTCATACATTATTTATTTCATCTTCTAAACAACACTTTTAGGTGGGTACTATCCCCGTTTTACTGAGGAGGAAACTAATGTTGAAGAAGGTTAAGTAATTTGGCCAAGGTAACACAGAATGTAAGGAGTGGATTCAACCTAGCCCCATCTTCACTGTACCACCTGGCCCACTCTGCCTTCACATGGCATTCAGGCTCCGAAGAGTGTGGCCCCAAACTGCCTCTCCAACCTAGTACACATTTTCCCATCTTTTATTTTGTTATATATAAATCACAGTTTTTTGTCCAATCTAATTTCATGATTTCAAAAACATAACATCATAGAAAACCAACCAGCAGCAGTTGCTAAGCTGAAATACACATACTTTACAACCTAGCAATTCTACTCCTAGGTAAATACCAAGAGAAACATGCACATATGTTCATCAAAGACAGGTACAGTACTCAGAGCAGCACTACTCACACGAGTCAAAAACAAAAACATGGGCATAACCCAAATATCTATCTACAACAGAAGGGACAGATATTTCTACAAGGAAAATACAAATAGCAATGAGAACAAACCGTAGCCATACACACGTATGAATCTCACAAACATAATGCTGTGTGAAAGAAGCTGGGCACGAAAAAGTATATGCTCTATGATTCCATTTATATGAAGTTCAGAAACAGGCAAAACTTATCTGTCCCACTGGAAGCTGGGACAGAGGTCATCTGCCCCCAGGTGGAGGGGAGCAGATATGACTGAAGAGAGATGACGCCTCAGCACAAATCAAGGTGGTTGCACCAAACTATATTAGAGTCATCGTAGTCTTCACAGGCATGACCTCACGCTGGAAGAAAAAAAAAAAAAAAGCCAGTTTTACTAAAGAACATTCTTTTTTTGTTGTGAGGAAGATCAGCCCCGGGCTAACATCCGTGCCCATCTTCCTCTGCTTTATATGGGATGCTGCCACAGCATGGCTCAACAAGCAGTGCATCGGTGCGTGCCAGGATCCAAACTGGCGAACCCCGGGCCACTGCAGCGGAGCGCGCTCACTTAACCGCTTGCGCCCGGGGCCGGCCCCTAAAGAACGTTCTTGATGGAGCAGTAATATTATTTTTTTTTAAATTTTATTTATTTATTTATTTTTCCCCCAAAGCCCCAGTAGATAGTTGTATGTCATAGTTGCACATCCTTCTAGTTGCTGTATGTGGGACGCGGCCTCAGCATGGCCGGAGAAGCGGTGCATCGGTGCGCGCCCGGGATCTGAACCCGGGCCACCAGCAGCGGAGCACGCGCACTTAACCGCTATGCTATGGGGCCGGCCCATATGTTATTAACTTTATTAAATCTTGACCTTGAATATACCTCTTTTTAATATTTTGATATAATACGTAGTATGTGATGAAATGGGAAGTAGGCGGGAAGCACTTCTGTTACACACTGAAGGACAATGGCTGTCTTGAGGAGAAGCACTTGTGTGACAATCTGAGGTGACCTAGCCACTCTTGATAGAACGTCATTTTTACTTAAAAGAACGACTGACAAACTGAGGTTAGTCAGTTTTGGGTATTTGGCACATATTTTCTCAAAAATTACCTCCAAGAGCCTATCACTTCAAGGAAAACAACTGACAGTATTTGTTGACAATGACAAAATTCAAGCTCTCAGCCAAAATTATGGAAAACTTACACTTGATACAAAGAGCTTGACAGCTTTTCACTATGTAAGACTTTTCTGATAGGTCGGGGGTAGTGTTAAGCACTGTATGGTATTTTGTTTTGTTTTGTTTTCGTATAATGAAATGTGTCAACACTTGGAAGATCTGCAGAACTCAATGAGCAGAGGTCTAGAATAGTAAATCCTTAGAGACGGAACAGTGGTTGCTTGGGGCTGGGTCAAGTGATGGAGCAGGAATGGGGAGAGATGCTAATGTGCTCGGGGTTTCATTTTGCGGTGTTGAAAATGTTCTAAAATTAGACTGTAGTGATGGTTATAAAACTGTAAATATACTAAAAACTACTGCACTGTGTACTTTAAGTGGGTGAATCTTATGGTATGTGACATATATCTCAAAAAATTTATAAAATAAAAGCTCTACCACCGTAATAACATTGTAACATCTGGAGTTTATTTTAAAAAAAACAGGTTGTCAACCCAAAGGCCATGGTTTGCTGACCCCTGTTTTATTGTACAATGTACCATCATCTTTGAGTTTATCATTCTAAAACATCTCTGGTGTCCAGTATTTCAAAGTCTATCTTTAATCTACTATTTTTTTATTCTCCCAACATGCCCTCCTTTTATCTGTGCAGCAAAAAAATGTTCTTTAAAGTAAGAATTGCCTCTATTAGTAAAACAAGCTTACTTCTAACCAACACTCCACAATCAACACACACAACAACAACAATAAAAGATATCGGCTGAGGCTACAGTCATCTGAAGACTTGATTGAGGCTGAAGGATCTGCTTCTAAAATCACTCATGTGGCTGTTGGCACGAAGCCTCGGTTCTTCACCTCAAGGATTTCTCCATCTGTTGCCTGAGTTTCCTCATGACATGTCAGCTGACTTCCTCCTGAGCAAGAAATCCAAGAGAGAGCAAGGAAGACACCTCAGTGCCTTTTCTGACCCAGTTTCTGAAATGTACAACATCACTTTCACTTTCTTCTATTTGTTAGGAGTGAGTAGTCAAGTTTTGCCCACACTCAAGGAGAGAGGAATTAGGCTCCACCTTTTGAAGGGAAGAATATCAAAGAATTTGTGGACATATCTTAAAACCACCATAGCCACCTTGGCAGTATACAAACAGGCTCTCATCTCCTCTGTGGGAAGGCGGAGAAACTGGGGACCAGGCCCAAGACTCAATGGTCAGAACAGCCAAACTCCAAAGAAGGATAAATTCCCAACAAAGGTAGGTCTGCTGTACCAAGGTCAGGGCCCGGTTGGGAAAAAGATGGATGGAGTTATCTAGATTGATGTCCCTGAAGATCCTGAATCCCCAGATTCCCCTGAACCCTCTGAGCCTCCAAAGGTAGCCCACTCCTTTCCATTATGCACTAACCTCCTGTCTCCCACTTGCTTGGAGATGATGCAGAGGCTGCTTCCACACAAGACAATGTTCACCCACCCACCTCCATCTCAGTGGGGTGTGGATATTCAGGATCTGCCCTTCCTGGCCACCAGGACTTTAATCCCTACAACTGTGATTTAATCTCAAAATTAGGATTAAGTCACAACATAACCCTTGAGGCTGACAAGGGAGCAAAGGGACTATGCCCCAGGGAGCTACAAAACCTACCCAGCATGGACCAGTATAAGTCAGGAGAGCGTGTGTGAGACTGGAGTCTAGGGTGCTTGATCAAGAGGACTGGAACATAAGTTGAATAAGGGAGAGTCGATCCATTTGCAAGCTCTTTCCTAGGATCCAGGATTCAACACTTACTCATCAAGAAAATGAATAGGCAAGCTACAGATTGGGGAAAATATTCTCAACACATGTATCTGACAAAAGACTTGTGTCAAGAATATATAAAGAACTTCTACAACTCAATAATAAACAGACAATCCAACTTTTTTAAAAGGACAAAAAACTTGAGTAGACAGTGAACAAAGAAGAAATGGCCAGTGAACACATGAAAAAGTTCTCAACATAATAAGTCATCAGTAAAATGCAAATTAACCCCATGAGATACTTCCACACACCCATTAGGATGGTTAAAATGAAAAAGACCGACAACACCAAGTGTTGGTGAAGATGAGAAACAACTGGAACTCTCATATTTTGGTGTGTAAAATGGCACAATCACTTTGAAAAACTGTTAGGCAGTTTCTTAACTGAAACCCAGCAATTCCACTCCTAGGTATACATCCAAGAGCAACAAAAATTTAGGTCCACAAAAAGCCTTGTCCAAGAATGCTTGTAGGAGTTTCATTCACAATAGTGTCAAAATTGAAAACAGCTTAGGCGTCCATCAATAGAAGAGATAAACTGTGGTATGGTCATATAACAGAAAACTACTTTGCAATAAAATGGATTGAATTATTAATAATCATAATTTGCCTTTTTATTCATATATCACATAGTGATTAAATCTCAACCTCTTTGAATCCATTCCCTCATCCATAAAATGCAGCACCTTCCTTGCTCACTCTACAGGACTGTCATGAGGACCAAATTGGTTAAAGTTGGTGAAAGCTCTTGAACTATGTGCTTCCCCTTGGAAATATGGTACAGTGGTATAGTCCTAGTTCTAGAATGCTTTAGACTTGCAGTCAAGGAGTTGTTATTTGTGCACTTATCTTACAGTCACATGTCATCATGCCTTGAGGGCAGTAACTTTTACAATTTGCTTTCTTTCACTGGTATTTTGCCTTATTTAAAAAAATATGTTCCCAACAATTTATCACAAATGGTCAAGCAGATTGCACATGGAACACCCAAATACCCACCACCCACATTCTACAATTGCTAACATTTTGCTATATTGCTTTCATCACTTATTTATGCAGATATCCTTCCATCAATCACTGCATGATGGGTCAGTTTATTTTTTATGGTATTTTCTTCTCTTCTCCCTTCTTGACCAAATCCTTGATTCTTACCTCTTTGAAGCGTTTCTTTGGCAACCCTGCCTGAAAGTAAGATTTCCAATCTCTGGGAAATATTGTCATTTTACACTGATTATGTCTGCCATGTATGCTTACTATTTCATGTACTTACATCTTATTTCTCCACATCAGTGGTTCTGAACCAGGGGTGATTTGTACCCGCCAGGGGACATTTGGTAATATCTGGTGATATTTTGGTTTGTCATGATGTCAGGGTGAGGTTCTGGCATCTGGATACCAGGTTTGCTGCTAATCATTTTATAATAGACAAGGCAGTCCCCACAACAAAGAATGAACCAGCCCCAAATATCAATATTGCCAAAGTCAAGAAACCATGCACTAGATAAGTTATAAGTCCTCCAGCTTAGCAGCTGAAGGACAAGTGCCCATTGAAATACAAACCTGGAAAATACCCAAAAAGAATGTTGAATATGTGGTTAGACTGAGAGTGACCAGTCGCAATCTTTCCACCCATGCTTTCATTATTCTAGGACACAAGTTACGTTATTCAATAACACTCTGTGGAAACTTCATGACTCCTGGCCTGTGTAGGTTCTGAAAGGGTCTTATTTTCATTGTGGTCCATGAATTTTTTTTGCAGAGACAACCCATTTTGAAACACATTCATCCAAGCAGATGCCTTGTGAGGAAGAGTGACTGGTGAGGGCTTACCCATAAACTGTGTCTCTACCCTCCGTTTCCGCTCTGTGCTTTGTTTCTGAGCTGCACCGTATGCTGCTGATTGAACACCCTGAAGACGCAGAGTTAGCATCACAGCCGTTTCTTCTTTGTTTCCGGCAGTTCCATAGGCAGTAACGTTTGCGAGGAGATCAAAAGAATTAGCTATTCCCTGCCATAAAATATAGAAAATGTCACTAAGGAAAATGGAAAGAGATGCCTGAAACTGAATATTCTGTGCCCAAGACCTTTCTCTAGAGATTTGGAACTAAAGAAACACCTTCCTTGGGGATGCTTGTCTTCCTACATATCGAGATGATAGGTGCATTGCAACAGAATGCTTGGGAAATCAATGCAATTGTTCAAACCTAGTAGGAAGTAACTGTTCTCCTGTTATCGGGTCGCTTCTCGAAAAACTATGGATGAATACAGCTCTGCCTTCCTGTCCCACATTCTGTCCTTTCTGTCATTATTTTTCCTGTATGTGTTGCTTTTCTTGTTCACGGTCTCCCTCTTCTGCTGTCTGCTATTCTCTTACCGTAAATATCCATTGTTAACCAATTGAGTAAAACAACAACTATATTAAAAAATAGTAAAATGAATAGAGTTAATCAATATGGTAAAAGAATCTGGTGAAATATCAGAGACTTCATGTATTGGGCCAGAAAAGAACATCTGTTTTCACCTGTTTACCTACTGAATTAAGCCAAATACATATACGTCTGTGGGCTTCTAGACTGAGGAACTTTTAGGGGGTGGGTGGAAGGAGAGAGAAGCATAGTATCCTCAGTGCAGACTCACAGGCCCTCTTTTGGAAATAGTTTTAACTATTAAAATCTCTCCGAACCTCCCGTTCTCCTAGTGATTTGGATACTTATTCTGTATGTGCTCCCTTCTCCTTCAAAAATGAACTAGGATTCCAGTGATCTGGCCTGCCAGCCAGATGATTGAGAGGAAACCCTGGGAGCCATTTGTGATGGTTCTCAACCACCCTTGTATATTAGAATCATTTGACAAGTTAAACTATATAGACAATAGGGCTCTAACCTCAGAGATTCTGATTCATCAGAGACCCAGGTATACGTACATTTTGTACAGCCTTCCAAGTGTTTCTAATGTATGGTCAAGTTTGAGAATCACCAAGCATGAAAAGATATTAAAATATTAGAAAGGATTTCAAACCTTTAAAGAGAGTGTTTCATTCCCATTTCCACACCTATTTGAGAGCCTCACTAAGTCAGAGCAAATCCATTTACTGTTATTCTGATAATTTGTGAAATTCAGCTAGTAAAACACACACTAGAATGGCGATTTGGACATTTTCTTTATACCACAGAGATCTGGGCTTCATAGAAATATGTGTATTTAACTTGGGCAGCCAAGACTTTGAATGGCTGATAGTTCATGTGACCATGATGTTGACTTAAAGCTAATTATGCATTTATAGATGGTTAGTACAATTTGCCAGTAGTTTTCTCAGGACAAGTCAATATGTAAAAATCAAAATCGGTTATAAGAGATTTAGTATCTGAATTGACCACTTGAGGGATATTTTCTGACATTCAACACATTTAGTATTAAAGAAAGGCATGCTCAACTGAGATTCAGAAAAAAAGGAAATTTTTTAATGCCATGACCTATGAGTTATTAAAAGATATAAAGCTGCATTAATTAAAAATGTTGTTCCTGTTAGGGAAATAAGAAAATAGGTGAAACGAAGAGAGCAGAGAGTGTAAGAACTAAATTCATGTGTGTGGGATGCCCAGCTCCAGGGCTGCAATAGGGCTAATGGTTACTTCTCCACCCAATTCACAAAAAAATTGCAAAATAGTACACAGAATTTCTATACACACCTCACCATGTTTTAGTTATCACATTGCATTTTGAAAAGTAGCATTTTAAATTAGCTGGTATCTAACGAATAAATAGGGCTCGTACATATGGTTCGTATTTGGAAAAATATCTACCACACCACATATTGAAAAATGTTGCGAGAGTCTTAAGTATATTCTATGTCTGCCCCTTCTCATGCCCAGTCCACAAGATGATGACGCTATGAAACTCACCTGGACTTCACAGTCTCTGGAAAATTTATTTTTGCCAAGTTGAGAAGAATTAGGGTTGATTTCTAAGAATGAAAAATAGAAGAGAAGCTGGAGAGAGTTACTTCCTCAAGGTCAGGAACTATTTGACCTTACAAGATGAAAAAACGTCTCCCCATTTTTCTTCTCACATTCCTGTACATCAAGTATCTAAACGTGAGACAGGATCAAGTTTTCTAAAAAAAAAAAAAAAATGTTTTGGAGACCCAGGGAAACAGAGTAACATTAATGAAGAATGTTTACCTTCAAATGTTCCTGAATATTTCTCTCAAACTCCTTATACCATCTCTATAGACTATTCCCTATACTAGCCACGGTCCCTGTTTTATTATATAAAACAGTGTAACCTATCACCAGCATTGATGGGCAAGAATTCTTGACATGATTTTTATGGCGTGTCCCCTGCCACCTTTTTTGACTACTGTTGTAGGTTGGGCTAAGGCAGTGGTTCTCAAACTCTGGTGTGCATCAGCACTGCCTGGAGGGCTTGTTCAAACACGCTGCTGGGTCCCAGCCCCACAGATTTCAATTCAATAGGTCTGGGCTGGGGCCTGAAAATTTGCATTCCTGACAAATTCCCAAACATTCCACTCTCCTGGCTGACACGGATGCTTCTGCTTCTGAAGCAAAGACAACTCTTACCCAACTTCATTAGTCTCTTCTCCTACCTGAAAGTGAAAATATCCAGTTATCAACTTGCACTCATTTCCTGACAGGACCATTTACAGAAGAAACCCTTGCTTCCTTAGCTTTCCTCAAAGCCACGTGGCATAAGGCCAGACACTTCAATAAGCCCCTTCTAGCATCTTCTTACTGAGACACCGAAGCTTCCCAATGGGAGGTGCACTTTGCTGCAGCACATTAATAAACCTAACACTTTGGACGTCATATGCATTCCTGGTGGTCCGCAGGCACTGGGCTTTATCAATACTTACCCGTGCGTTCTTCCTCTTCATGTGTGAAGTTTGACTTTCCCTTACTTGGAGCCAAACCAGGTTGAGGGGTACGAAGGTAGCTTCCAATTGGATAGGTCCAATAATTTTGGGGTGGTCAGTCAGTGGCATTCATCCTCATCTGTGGAATGGAGCAAACAGTTCATAATCAAACCAGCTGAATGTATACGCTCCACCTATCCATTGGCAGTGGTGCCCAAGACGTTTCTGTGGACTGACAGCATCAGAAATATTTAGAGATAATTGTTGAAAATATAAATCCCAAAGTAAATCTCAGACCCAGTAAAACGAATTTCAGAGAAGTTGGGACTCAGAATCTGATGTTTTCAGAAAAACGCTGGGTGATTTCATTCAGCATACAGGTTTGGGAGCCACTGATAAGGACAGCTGCACTGAAGAGATAAGAGATTTTCCTAAGATATTAAGAGCTTAAAAATTATCAGAGTGTATGTTCTTTGGGAGAATTCTTAGCAGTAACAGCCTGCTGTGCACAGAGGCAATAATTCTCCAGTATCATAGAGATAATCAAAATGGGAATAGAAGATTAACCTGTTCATACAATGTCAACATCTAGGACAGGGACTGGATAAATGGGAAAACTCAACTGTTATGCTGTTACGATTCCCATTTGTTTCCTGGGTTTTAATTTGATAATGTGCACAGGCTTCTCTATCTGCTTAGTAACGTTTCCAACTATGGATGGCCTTGGGCTTTGATTGAAAACCCTGGTCTATTAGGCTGTTATTGCAGAATGAGTTAAGACTCTAAGGTGTGGACTACTTTCAACATTCACTGTTATTTTTTTAAAGCAACCAATAAAAGAGAAAAATCAATTGTAGGCCTGGTGTCACATTTCGGTTCTATGACCTGATTTCTTCCTGGCATCTTTGCTCACTTCAGTAGGTTTTCTCTAGAATTTCACGTCATATTCTAAGGAACTGGTTCAATTTTGCTGCAACTAACTCTGTTCTGATTTTTGAAGGCTGTTACTCTATTTGGACTTACCGTTGCAATCTTCTGTGCCATTTGTAAAATTCTCCCTTCCAGGACATGATATAAATCCTGTGTCAGTGGTAGATTCATAACCCTTTGTGATGTTATTGCACGTTGCATTTGGGGGACAAGTAGTGGAGACATTTTCACAGTCACAACAACCGTTAGAGTGGCGGAGAGGATAGGAACTCTGTTTAGACCCTGGTCTGCCTCAAGTCAACTTGAGTCTTGGTTACTTGAATCCTTTTATGTGCTGAGTGTGACACTCGGCAAATGGTACTCACTTTGTAAACATTTGTTCAATGGATGATCAATGAACATGATTGGTGTTGCCAGCTTATGTTACTAGAAAAAAAAATTTTTCTTTCAGCAGGGACTCAAACTCTTTTGGAAAACATTGGAGCAATCCTCTTGAACTGTCCTACTCAAGGTGTGGTCTCTGGACCAGCAGCATCAGCATCACCCGGGAGCTTGTTAAAAATGCAAATTTCCTGGCTCCACCCAAGCCCTACTGAATCTAAGTCTGGGTCCTGGGCTAGGAATCTTTATGAACAAGCTCCCCAGGGGATGACGATGATGCTCAGGCTTGAGAACCTCTGCATCTCAGCTGCTTCTAGAACAAAAGAGTTCTCTGATGAAAACCCTAAGAATTTTTAATAAGACTTGATTTAGAATTTCTTGACCTTTATTTCATTCTTTTACATCAACTCAGTGAGGTGTCATGAGTCACCCTGTCACTATTTAAAGCCATGGTTTTCCATCAGCCAAAATTCGCAGCTTCATATTGGACTTCTTACACCTCAGATTGTTTTCAACACCAGTTCTATTTCTAGTTCTTCCTTCTTTATCACCTCACCAAACCTATGACTCATTTTCTCTCTCCTCATGAAGCTTTCTCTCTAATCCCCTCCATCTCCTCTCCTTTTCCCAAGATCCAAGTCCCTTTCATATCTTCTTATCCATTGTCCTATCTCACACCCTTTCTCCATGATGTCTGGAAGCAGATGGCTATGATTCAGGGGGCAGATTTATTTGTATAAGATTTAATTTTTAAATTACTTTTAATTTCATTAGTTGTGATATTGAAACTTTTGTATTTAATCCAAATGAGATAAAATTATAAAGAAAGAGATTCATCCTCTAACATATGATAAAGTAAATAAAAATTTTTAAAAATGTGTGCCAAAACATGCATCTAAATTGTTCACCTGGGAGATTATGTACTCATTTAAATAAAATCACTCCATCTAATATCTTTTAATTCTTTTCTCTTCCTTTTATTTTCCTTTTTATTTTTCTGGTCTTCTTCCTTTTTTCCTCCCTCGTCACACCTATACAATTTGTCCTTGGACAAAATTACTGAGAAAGACAAGAAAATTCACCTCATTTTCACTTTTTCTTCCAAATAGTATTTTTGAAAAGAAATAAAAGACATACCATCTTCAACTGAAGAAGAAACAACACTTTGAATACCATTTTGTATGATTTCTGACATTTCACTTTGACCAACCACCTGGGGAAAGGATGAAATGATCTGAATCCATTGAGCCCCTATGTAAGCCCTGAGTCCTGAACTCACTAATGCGTTGCTTCTGCAGGCCTCTGAAGAAGTGTTCTTCATTGCTGGTGTGCAATAGAGAAGTCATCTTATTTCCAACATTATGATCAGTGTTTGAGTCGGAGGAAATAGAAACAACACTTATTGTGCACTTATTCTGGCGAGTACTGAAATAGGCAGTTTACTGGAGTTATCTTACTTAATCATTGAAGCAGGCCTCTTCATACAGTAACTCTTAAAGCCATTTTAGTGACCAGGAAAATGAGGTTCAAAGAAGTGAAGTCACTTGCCCCTGGTCTCCCAGCTGGTAGACTGCAGGACGGATAGAGTCTGGCATACTAGGGAAAAACCTTCATGGAGGCTATTACAGCACCATGTTTCAATGTGCACGCGCATGATTGTGGACACACAACAGCAGTTGTAATGGGGTCTCATTTTAGGTTTTCCCAGGAGAAACTACTGATGGATAATTCTGGTCTTTAGATTCCATGTAATTTTCAAATTATGTACAAATATTTTGCACCCTCTTATCTTCCTTAACAGCTATAAATCCATATCCTTTCTGAATCTAAATCAGCTTCCATTTTAGCGAGTAATGGAATACTCAAATGCAAATACCGTAGATTAACTTTCCAATGAAAACCTATACATGCTCATTTGATTAAGGTGTTATTTTTAGGGAAAAAAAGAAGTATATTCAAGTAGACAAAAGAGCCATATATATTCTGCAAAATATTGCAAAAATGTTACCTATTGTAGCTGCCCCTCTATGGCCGCAGGAAGTGAGGAAACAGTGAGATTCCTCTCTTCTGGTTATAAAGAGTGAGTATCAGAAGCATTTGAAGGGTCATGATTTTTACATAATGGAAACAATGGACAAAATGCCATTTTGCATTATTTTGTAATAAAGTTATTTATTAATAAAGGAGTGAAGCAATGTGCCTTCTCTCATTTTGCCATTAAGAATCTAGTTAAATGAAGCTTTGATTAAAATAACGCCTATCACTACTAAGCATTTATCAC
Source organism: Diceros bicornis minor (assembly GCF_020826845.1). NCBI lineage: Eukaryota > Metazoa > Chordata > Mammalia > Perissodactyla > Rhinocerotidae > Diceros > Diceros bicornis. Next base: position 1,569,329 of record NW_026690889.1, read on the forward strand.
ACATAAGGCATCCCACAAAATGACATTCAGATGTTCTATTTATTTTATTGCATTTCCTCAAAATAGCCATAGCATGTAAATATTATCATTCCCATATCAAGTTGAGGAAGAAGCAACCTAGAGAGGTTCTATATTTTCCCCAGGTCATCTCTTGGTATCCATGGGAGCAGAGGTTCAAACTCACGATTGTCTACCTGTAGATCAAATAGCATTGGCCTCCATTCTCTGTGTGATATTCTCTTCATTACTTAAGAAGCTCACTTACCATCTCTATGCCACACTTTCTCCATCGGAAACAGGTTGAGGACAATGTTTGTCTTTCTTACCTCCAAATGGTTGTAGGATAATATAAAATCACACACAGGGACTGTGTTGGAAACCCAGTGCTGTAGAACTGCAAGAGATACTAACCACTTCCTTCACCATCAACAAACCTTGGGTTGAACACTTTTGAATCTCAATGAAAGCAAGAAAGCAGTAGAGTCCTGAGAGAGAACAAAGATAATTTAGGTTAATAGCTGGCATCCACAAATGCCTTCTGGGTCTTGGAGTCGGCCTGGGGTTGACCTTTTTTGCCATCCTGCACATTGCAGAGTTCAGTACTGTCTCTTAGTTTCCGCCAAACCAGGTGCAGAAGTTCAATTAGGGAAATACAGTGTGCCACTGGCATAACTCCAAGATTTCCACTCTAGCCAACGGCCTTTCACATTTTTGATCGTGGAGAGACCATTATAAGAGTGGATAATTGGCCCTTGGGAATCAGATTCGATGTTTATTAAGGGACTGTTTCCTAGGAGTTTCATTCTTTAGAAAATAAAGTATTGCCAAAAAAAAAGCAAAACACGAAAGTTGGACAGAAACTCAAGAGTGAAACAGAGTCAACAATTAGAGGTGTATTCTTATTTAGTTGGGATTGTCACCAATGTCACATTTTAATGACACAGGATTTTAAGGTGCATGTAAGATTAAGTCTGGTGGCTAGTACTTGTGAAGTCTCAATTTTATGATGCCATCTTTGCCATTATTATTTCCTTGACCTTTTCCCTCCCCTCACCTTTACCTCGACACAAACACATACACACACACACAACCACCACCACCATCAACAACAGGGGCGCATGGATGACACAGGATGGATAAGGCGATGCTGCAGCTTAGCAGACTAAAAGAAGATGAGATGATAACAGTGATCTGAAGACAACTGTCTTTTAGGTTCAGCAGTTTATCTGCAGGCTTGAACTGCACGTTAGATCATTTTCTCCTTGGAGAGGGAATAAGCTGTTTAAGCCCTTACCCCAGAAAAGCAGCACTCCTCTTGTAGCCAGAGATTTGAGCGCTGTTTCCTGACAAAAGTCAGAGACACACTTGATCTCTTATTTCTCCCACCTGTTTCATAGAATCTTCAGCGATGATGGTCTAGTCATGTAAAACAATACACAATTTTCCTTATTACCAAAATTGCATGATCATTTTAGCAGAAAATCAGGTAAGCAAAGAGAAAAAAAAATGAAAACTGAGTCAACTGTAAGTTCATCTTTCAAAGATATTCCCTATGAATATTTTGGTGCTTTGTCTTCCAGCCAATTTTCCTCTTATGTAGATAAACATAAAAATTTCATTTCACAACGTTGGTATCCTATAATAGCTAAACTTAGTTTTTGCTCAAAAAATAGACTCCGATTTGATTTTTAATGTCTAGAGTACTTAATTTGAATTTATGATAATAGCTTTAACCAGCATCCTATTAACAGACACTTAAGAGTTGGGAAAATTTTCAATATTATAAATCAGCTTACATGGAAGTTCTTCTTTGGTTCATCATGAATTGGACAAGGTCCCATTTTTCTCAGACAACAGTGGGGAAGGGCAAGTCGGACCTGATTCCAATAACCTTGTGACGGCCTTTTCCCCAGTTAAGGACTCTTGAATCACAAATATCTCCACAATTTCCAGCATAATAGTTAGAGCTCCGCATACCACTATCTCTGTCTCCTCAAACAGCCCAACATCTTCACCAGCTCCTGTGGCCCCAGAAAAACCACAGTGACACCAGGGACCTCTGCTACAGCAACCAGTTTTTCTGGAAACCACTCCAACCTGGAAGGAAGAGAATAAATCCCCCTTTTTCTGCCTCTGTTTTATGTTTCCTGTGTGACATGAGCTCTGCCATTTATACTTGTATGACTTTCCAGGGCTGCTGTAAGAAAATAGCACAAAGTGGGTGACTTAAAACAAAAGAAATTCAATCTCTCCCAGTTCTGAGGCCTAGAAATCTGATATCAAAGTATCAGCAGGCGCTTCCTTGACTCCCCCAGCTTGCGGTGGTGGCCGCTAATCATTGGTGTTCATTGGCTGCAGCTGCAACAGTCCAATCTCTGCCTCTGTCATGAAATGCTGTTTCCTCTCCAACCAGTCATATTGGATTAGAGTCCACACTAATGACCTCATCTTAACTTGATCACATCTGCAAAGACCCTCTTTCCAAATAAGGTCACATTCACAGCTTCCAGGGATTAGAACATCAACATATCTTTTGGGAGACACAATTCAACCCATAGCAATAGCCTTGTTCCAAGTCAGGAGAGGTGGCTTTGAGTGTGGGAGACAATAAGTTTATGAGGTGGTTGCAAAACCTAGAAGACTCTGCCTCAGCCAGAGTCTTGTGTGTGTGTGTAGTTGTGCATCTTGCAATTCCCAAGTCAGTAGCCATGTAAGCCTTTCATTTTTTTATCTTAATATATTTTATTTAACCCAACATCTCCAAAGAATTATCATCTCAACATGTAGTTAATATATAATTATCATTGAGGTATTATACATTCACATTTTTATATAAAAGCTTTGAAACCCATTGTGTATTTTACACTTACAGCACATCTCAATTTGGACTAGCTCCATTTTAAATGCTCACTGGTGACATGCAGCTAGAGTCTACCAGATAGGAAAATATGGTTTAAAAAAATAGATTTTATTTCTTATAACGTTTTACAGTTATAGGTTTATCATTTTAGGTTTACAGAAAAATTAAGTGGAAATTATAGAGAGTTCCTATATATACCCTAATCCCCCACAACATAGTTTCCCTATTATTAACATCTCATTAGTAATCTATATAACTTATATAACATTATTACTGTAACATTATTAACTACAAATTATTAACTTTATTGTGGTACATTTGTTATAATTCCTGAACCAGTCCAGATACCTTATAATTAATGAAAGTCCATAGTTGGAATTAGGGTCACTCTTTGTGTTGCACATTCTACGGGTTTTGACAAATGCATAGTAATATGTATCCGCCATTACAGAATCATATAGAACTATGGTTTCACTGCCCTAAAATCCCCTTTGCTCCAGGGCCATAGAGGTGTGTAAGTGTGACCTTTGTCTTAGTCATAGATGTTTGGGGTGATGGGGAATACAGGGGCTCCTTCCAGCTAGTATCCTCTGCTTTAGGGTGAGGAAAGGGAGGAATTTCTCACAACAGCATTAATAATGGAGGAAACCAATGTTGAGGGTGCAGAAGTGGATCATCACAACATATTGATTCCGGAATTAACATGGTTAAAAGAACTGAGGAAAAGGAAAGGAGGTCAATTTTTAGAAAATCAAAATGCAACATTATTTCTGCATTGATCTTGAGTTACTGATTTGGAATCTTATAAATTCAGCATGACTATTGATTCCCCAGGCAGGGACTCATGGATTTGTGGTGTTTCTGCACTCATGATTGGTGTGCAGCCATGCATGGGTCACACACAGAACGTTCTGTGGCTGCCCTGGGCCCTGGGTGTGTGAGTCTGTCCCTCCCTATCTTGCACTTTGGAGGCATTGATGGTGGATTGTTCTTGTCTGAGCCCTGAGTGGCATGGGCCCTGTCTGTCACCTTCACCTTACACCTGACATCGCCTCCTCTGATGCAGTTCATTTGCATCACTGCAGAGGTTGTTCATGCAAATGGCTTGTTGACTCAGGCTTGGGACCCAATCTAGCCAAGAGCAGATGGTCCCTGGAACCTTGTTATCAATGGACATGGATGAAATCATAGAGTTTAGGGATACCAAATAAAGGAAATGTGCATACCTCACTAAGACTCTATACACTCGTCCTTGGAGATTACATCCTGTAAGAGATGCATAAACACAGTCTCCTCCTTTCTTCCTTTTCAGGCACCTGAGAATGGCATCAAAGTAGACATGGTTTCATGTCTCCCCATCCCACACAGCCTTACCTGTGGAAATTTGTACAGTTCCAGCAGTGTTCCAATCTGGGCAGAAATTGCACATGTTGTTCCAGTAAGGGCTGCTAGAGACTTGCTCTCTCTCCTACAGGTGTAATTTGGGATGTCGTTGCCCAGCCCTGAGAGCCAAGTGAGTGAACTCTCCAGTGTCCTCTGTTCATAGTGCAGGACATTATAGAGATCAACTCCCAAAGATATGTTGGGTAAAAAATGGTGGTTTCTGTTGATTTCCTCAATGGCAAAAACCAAGGCCACAACATACTTATAGTTCTTGTACTGAAACCTGCTGAGACGGATGGGGCTCCTTAGGGAAAAGACTCAAACCACAATTATCTTCAAATCCAATGTAATCACTTAATTAAGGAAGAATGCCAAGCCAACTCATTCCATCTGTGGCAACAGCTCTCCTGAAGTCTTAGAATTTATAGCTAAATCAAGTAACATCACCTGGGCTCTGGAACATCCTTACTGAATTCCACACACATGGAGAAAAGTGATGAAGTTTATGAGAAAAGTTTAATGAATGGAAAAGCAGATCACATTCAGAGTGCGTTTTGTAAATGATTCTTTGGTTCAGGATCCAAAATGCTTGTTCATTTGAACACATCATCAAATGCTTCAGAGAACAGCAATAATATCAACATGAGATTGGAGATAGCCCTGGGGAGGAAGAGTAATTACAACTGAAGGCTCTGGGACAAGCAGAGAAGCACAGCATCTGTGGGTTGAGAATGGTGCAGCAGAAGGCTGGCAATCAAACTGCCTAAACTTCTGCCCCATGAAACTCGTGTATTTGCCACTGTCAACAACAAGGCAGCTAGGAAGAGCTTCAGAGCTCCCATGAAGAAGGAATCACCGTAAGGCAGGAACATCTGGGAGAAGTTTGAAGGAGTTAAAACTGAAAACACTTAGGAGTCTCAGAGACACAGCCTTGTACAGTTTAAAAATTGAAAATGTGATTACCAAAACTGACTCAAATAGAAAATAAAGAGAGAATATTATACAAATGTGGCCATGTGGTTTCAAGAGAACATTTGAGAAAAAAATTCCAAATATCCACCAGGCCTGGAAGAATTTACATGGGTCGTTGCCTGCACGCCAACTTGGCCAGGAACAAGGTCTCCTGAGCTGGTGTGAATGGAGAGCAGAGGGCGAAAAGAAAAGCATTTAGCCTTTCGTCCTGCAATGAGAACAAGCTCTCCCTCCAGCATCCAGGTGCCTGAAGCTGCGGGGACACATGAGTTGAGCTTGACTTCTGCCCCCAGGAGACTCACCCCAGACCTTCCCTGACAACACACGTGTCATTATAAATAACATGTCAGTACATTTGAACATTTAGATGAAATTGACAAATTGCCAGGAAAATGAAAGTTACCAAAACTGTCTCAAGAAGAAATGAGAAATCTGAATAGTCCCATATCTAAAGAAGAAACTGAATCCATAGTTTAAAACATTCCCACATTTCATCGTGGCCAACACCTCTGCTGGCAAATTCCACCAAACATTCAGGAGAGAAATAATACACATTGACTCTAGCTCTTCCACAGAACAGGAAAAATGGAAAAACTTTTTGATTTATTTTATGAGAATAGCTTAACTTTGCTACAAAAATCTTACAAGGTCATTACAGGAAAGGAAATTTACAAGCCTCTTTTTTTCTGGAACTAAACTCATGTATTCCTAAAAAAAATTAACCTTCCAAATCCAGCTACATATTTGAAGCAGGCCACATCATGACCAAATTTGCTTTAAGCATTGCCATTCAGTGTGCTACTTCCTGAAAAAGGAGAAATAATAATCTGGGTAACCGCGGTTATTATCTATTCTATACATCATGTATAATCTACTATAAACAGAACTGGTCATGTTCTGTTTGTTGGCCTGGGTGGTGTTAACACATGTGTACACTTTTTGACAACTTATCAGTCTTTACACTTGGGTTTGTGCTCTATTCTGATTGTATGTCATATTTCAACAAATATGTTTATTAAAAAGAGAAAATGAAAGCACAACAACGAATGAAAACCATAACAGTTATCCAATTGAGAAGTGTCCAGAGGACTAACCAGAAAGTTGGGGGAAAACAAACCGAAACAGACCTAACAAGTTAAAATGCAGAGTTATTTAGAGTCAATACAAACCGGAAATTTACCTTATTGAAGGTGAAATTGTAGAGATATACACATGTGCATGTGAGTATTCTATCATGTATACATACATGTATGTGATATACATAGATACATGCATTATATATATGTATGAGTGTTTGTGGACACACACGCACATGTGCTTCTCTCTCTATATAGAACTTATAGGGGGAATATTTATCTGTGTGTGTGTGTGTATCTATACATATACATACGGCTGCTCTGGAGACGGAGGGAGGGACAGATGTTTACTGACCACCTACAAGGTTTCTCAAACTTAATTTTTCCAACATTTGAAATGTCATTTGTTTAAACTTAATATATGTTTCAATAATACATTTGTATTTTAATGTGTTATACCAGTATAATCCCAGCATTTTTAATTTGTTCATTAATGGCAGAATTCTCCAGCTTGTATGCATTCTCTTGATGCTGTGATGTAATAGGCTGGGCGCTGACAGCCTGCCTTTTGTATTCCACAAACCTCAAGTTTGTGGTCTCTCTCTGGCCTGCGGATTTGGACCAAGTTTCTGCACGTGCTCACTAGCTGTCCTCCAAAATTCACTCTAACCACCACTGTTGGGAGCATACACAGGGAAGAAGCCCTAGGGTGGAGGCGTGTGTATGTGAGGCACGCAGAGCACTGGGGGTGCCTAAGGGCCAGCTGGGGAGATCCATGGGTGAGGCATACCCCACAAGTCGTGGGAGACTTCTTGATGGAGTGCTCAGTGCAGTTACAGGATCCACATCCTTTAAAGCCCTCTAAGAGTACCTAGCTGCCAATGCCCCCAAACTCTTCAACCCATCCACACTCATATTTTTGTGCTCCAACAGAGGGCTGGAACTTCTCTTCTTGAAACCTGGACTTCCACAAAGGCCCTCTCCTCTGTGTGTCATGATATAAGACAGTGTTTTCAGGGGTTTCCATGCAGCAGCTGAAAGGAGCTTGAGCTGGTTCACGGGCCACTGCAGGGTCCAGAGCTGGGACCGAGGTCTGTCTGCCTATTACCAGATGCATGGCTGGGTGAGACTCCCTCTGTGTCCCTTGGCATATGGTGCTGGATCCCACTTCTCCCACAAAGGCACTTTTGTCTATGGATGGATGCCAAAGCATTGTTAGTGCAGGAGTAGAAAAACAGGAGGTATCTTATTCCACCATGATGCTGATATCACTCTGCTTTGAATTACAGAGATTCAAATTTGACTCAGTTTTTCAGGAGCCTGCTATTTGCCTACAATTCTCTACAACCTCAGACCCTCCCAGACCCACTCTATGAAGGACATAGAAAGAATGTTCTCAGATCTACTTACAAGGGCCAGGCAAATAAAAGCCAACAAATTGGTTCTGGTCATTCTGCTGGGAACAGAGGGCAGTGGACGTCTCATATATTCTGGTTTGGAAGCAAGACTTCTTGTTCTCTGTGGATGAATAAACAACAAGAAAAGAGAGCTTGTGGTAGGTAAATACATGCTTGATTCATCTGAAAAGTTCATTTCCTCCCCTTCAACTTGAAGGTTAGTGTAGGGAGACAGCACGAGTAGTTTCCACTGTTCACCTTCTCCCTTAATATTCGGAACAGAGAATCAGTTTTATTTTGGGTGGCAATTCAACAAACTAAAAGATAAAATTCCTAACCTTCTTGCAGATAAGAGTGACCAGACCAAATTCAGGCCAATGATGTGTGACAAAAAGTATGGAGTGGGGGTTTGTGGAAGCTGCACAGATGGAACTGACATAGATGGGAGGGCCTGCATTAGACACATGTGACACCAGCCCACAGGTGTTGTAGGTATTATCTCATATACACCTGACGATGTTCCTAGAAAGCTGTTTTTAGCACCATCCCCATTGTGCAGGTTGGGAGACTGGGGAGATCTTGAGAGGCACAGTGGCTTTTCCAGGACACAGAACTGGTAGGATAAAAGAGGTGTGACTTCAGCTCTGTCTCCTCAAAGCTGGCCACTGGTTCCACTCCCAAGGAGCTGTGGGGAGGGTGGTGATGGATAATTGTGTACAGTGATGGAGATGACATGGGCAAGGAGGGAGAGTAGCCAACAGCCTAGCGGGGGATTGGGTGGGTCTGATTGAAGGAAGGGGCCAAGTAATAGAACCTTCAAGAAGTGACCTCACTTCCTTGGTGACAGCCCCCAACAGAACTTAGAACTCTGGTTACCAGGCACCCACACTGTAACCACAGCCTCCTGTCCAGTTCATTTGAGTGGAGACACTCGACACAGCAGGATGTTCTCGTGTTGTCCCGTGACTTTCCGAGGCTCTGGCCTCCGGAAAGCCAAGAATGAGAGCATATTAAGTGGCTGCCATGTGGCTCTCACCTGGATGGAGAGGGACAGGCATAGGGTCCAGTCCCAAGCCAGGGTGTCTTGGGTGAGAAGTGTGGAGGGAAAGGCCAGGCCTCTGACTCTGTTGCCCAATTGCCTCCCCCAGTGCCATCTCTTCTCTGGTGGGAACCTGCCTGGACCCAGGGCAGGATTTCTGGGAGCTCCTGCACTATCCCTGCTTCAGCATGAAGCTGGCCTCTCTGCATCTCAGCTTGCCTGGCACGGGGCTGCAGGGCCACGCCTACCTTCTCCAGGTCCAGCTGGAGCATCCACGGCCCATTGAGGCAGAGCTGGAAGGTGAGGGGACTGCAGTCTGTGATGACAATTTGCAGAGTGTTCGGAGGCTTGGTTCACTTCAAGGCAGTGGGGTCTTTCCTGGCTTTGACAGGCACAGGGGAAGTCAGCTACTTGAGTGACACTGTTTCTTTCTCCTGCTGCAGTACCATCTCCAGAGCTCCCTCCAGCTCCAGCACCAGAGCAAGGGCCAGCTCCCTGGCTAGATCCAGCTCCAGCTCTAGTTCCACCACCTGTGCTAGAGCTGGAGTTAGTGTCACCTCCATCAGTCCCTCCAGGGCCAGAGCCACCACCAACATCAGCTCCAGCCCCAGTGCCAGCTCCTGAGCTGGAGCCAGCTGGACCATTGGCTCCAGGGAGAATCCTCCCTCCACCTGGAGAGATAACAGCAGAGCCAGATCCAGTCCCAGAGCCCACCTGCCCCTGGGACGTGACCATCAAGAACCTGCTGAGGGAGGAGAAGCCTGACTTCTTGGAGTTCCCTCCCCGGCTGGTGGCAGAGCAGTTGACACTGATGGATGTGGTGAGCAGCGGGGCTCTCAGGGCAGGTGGGGCCAGCCTTCCCTGTGCCATCAGCTGCCCCAGACCTGCCATTTCCTGATCCAGAATCCCATGATCTCGGTCCAACCTCTTGCTTCCCCACTTACCCTCATGTGACCTGAGCAGCCTTCTTAACTCCCAAGCCTTTGCTGTCCTCATGTGGACAGTAGGGATGGACTTTGAGAGCAGCTGCCATGCAGAGTGGCTGTGCAGATGGGTGAGGTGGAGCAGAGAGGAAGTTGGGCAGAGTCTGCGCTTTGGTGGGGGAGGGGAGCACACTGAAGTGCTGTCTCGTCCTTGGGTAGTTCACTCATTTGCCCAGGAGGCCTCAACAGCCTCAACACTAATTAGGCACTTAATGTGTACATGACTACAAGGCAGACAAACAAAGCCCATGGTTGTTGCTGCCTTGGGGGAATGTGCATCTGAAAGAGGAGTCAGACCCCAGGATGGTCAGAATGGGTGGAAGATGCCCCTAGAGATGGTCATGCAGGAGCTGAGTTCTGGTGCTTGGAGGAAGTGAGACTGGGCGACGAGCAAATGCCACTTCCCTGCGCCACAGTATGGGTTCCTGGGTCATCCTGTGCTGGGTGCCCTCAGGGGACACAGGCAACACCCAGGGACTCCCACAAGCCTCAGGTCGCATTCTCAGATTCCTGAGCTCCAGCTCTCACCACTGACCTGGCCTGGGACTGGGGGCTGCGGATGTTGAGCTGGGCTGTGGCAGGGCTGGGTGACAATCCCTGTCCTCCCCAGGAGCTCTTCAAGACAGTGAGGCCAGACGACTTCCTGGACTCCATCTGGTCCCAGTGTGACAACAGGGGCAATGAGCACCTGGCAACGACCATCCATGCCACCATGACCCACTTTAACAGAGTGGTCGAATGTATCATCACCACCTGCATTGGGGACCCGAGCATGACGGCCCAGGACAGGGCCAGGGTGGGGGAGCTCTGGATCCAGGTGGCCAAGGTAAGATGTGGGAGGCCCTGGGAGCCCCTCTCTGGAGTCGGGGGAACTGCCTCTTCTCCTTTATCAGCTCTCATGTTTGAAGTCCGTGGTCTGAGCCTTTGCACAATCCTTAGGCCCCTCCTGCCAGGCCTCGATGACCTGACTCCTGGTCCCAGTGGTGGGAAGTTCACCCCTTCCTGGGCTCCTTTCTTGGCTTGAGCTGAAATCCTCCTACCTGGAAGTATTCCTCATCAGGTTCCAGCTGTGCCTTTCCCGGGTTCCCTGAGCTGCTGTCTCATACAGGACAGGAGACGTCAATGAGGCGACAGAAGCCAGAGGAAGCAGGGCTCCAGCTCCCCCTCACAGCTCATTCTCTTCCCTTCCCCAGGAATGCCACGGCCTGAGGAACCTTTCCTCTCTTCATACGATCTTCTGGGCTCTGGAGGGCCCCTCCATTCAACGTTTAAAAGAGACGTGGAGACAGGTGTCCAGGTGGGTAGGCCTCTCTCCATGCGAGCACCACCTGGGTGGACCAGACACCCCCCACAGGGCTGGCATTGCCCTTCAGTCAGTTGGGACCTCCTGGGAGACAGCAAAGCCTGGGGATAGGGTCTGACCTGGTGGGCAGGCTTGAAGTCTTTCTGAAAACTTAGGCCAGTGGTTCTGCTTCAGGAATCAGTTTCCCTAAGTGACAGATCATGGCTTGAACCAAATTGAAGATTTTCAAGTGTTTGCAGCAACAGAACTCTCTGTCCACGTGAAATTAAGACTGTTTAAAACACAGCTGCTGAGAAAATAAGAGAATGGAGGCCCCAGGTGACAACAGGAGAGCCCCCTTCCCAGTCCCAGACACCTCAGGGCTCAGACGACACAGTGAAAATGCTCATCCAGGCTGTCTGGATCTTCTGGGTTTTCAAACAAAAGGGATTTACCCTCAAACCACTCCACAGTGTTTCTTTCCTTTTTTCCCTCCTCAGGAAGAACTGGTAAATACTGAAAAACATCATCGAAACATGCCACCAGGAGAGCAGGAAGCTTCTCAAGGAGGTGAGTGGAGGCTGGAGAACTGGAAGGACGGGAGGTGAGGTGGGGAGGGACCAGGCAGGATGTGCTTTGGTAAGTTTTTCACTTAAGGTTCCCCGAGAAATAACGGTCTGTCTTGTCCAGCTGGACAGGAAGCGGGGGGTGTGAGCTGCAGGGGCAGGTGGGGACTGTTTGGGGCAGGAGGCCTTGGTCACGGGATACAGTGGTGTCGCCTGGACTGTTCCAAGAGATGAGGAGCTGGCAGAATGAGCAGGTGTCTGGCTTCCATGCGGACCCATCAGCTGGCCCTCATCATCCTCCAGGCTGGCGGGTGGATGGAGTGGGTGGGGGTTCCTTTCTTCCTAAAGCAGCCCAGTCTGTCCTCAGGAAGCCAGGCCCCTGCTGCTCCTTCTGTCTTCACTGCACCTTGCAGGGGAGGGCACTCTGCCTGTCCCAGGGATGGACACTGTGAGGTCACACAGGCCTTGTGGACACAGGGGCTGCCCAGTCTTGGGCCAAATGGTGGATCTGGGACAGAACTGTGTGCTCTCTGGGACTGTGCACTCTAGCCCGATAGTGGTCACTGCTGACAAACCAGTGAGTCTCCCCCGGTGCCTTGTCGACAAGGATACGCCCCAGATGGCAATGAGAATTATCGAGGAACCTACAGATTCTTAATGGACCTTCCTGACAGATACTTAATGGCCTCCATCGAGGCCCTGGCAGGAGGTGCCTAAGGATTGTGCAAAGGCTCAGACCACAGACTTCAAACATGAGACTTGAGAAAAGAGAAGGGACATTAGAAGTTTCCAAGTGAAAAAGTATGCAAATGTCACCATTACACAGTGCTGTGGTCAACTCCTACACTGTCACTCAGATGTGGCACACGGGGGTTCCCTTCCTGAGTGAGTGAAGGAGGAGTTCTGTGCAGGGACCATCCTGAGGGGATCCTAGGGGGCTGAGGACTTTGGCATGGCCTCAGGTCCAGCCTGGTGTCAGAGAATCCCAGGGGGCTGGAAAACACAGCAGCCACTTGCATGGGACCCCAAGACACCTTGTGCCTCTCCATCCATGGCTCAGGTTGACCGAGGGCCTCAACACACCCCGAGAGTCCAGAGGACAGGACATTGGTCCGAGGTGTGTCTGGAGGAGGAGTGAAGGCCGGGGGCCAGGGTCTCTGGCTGGGAGGGGGAGCGGTCTCCTCTGTGGGCCCCTGAGCAAGTCACTGCCCCTCTGTGGGCCTCGGTCTCCTCATCTGGGAAATGGAGGGAGATGATCTGTGGTGCAGGCCTCACAGGGGTGATGAGGTACAAGGGGGAGAGGAATGTGCAGGAGCTTTGTGCTCCTCCTCCTCGAGATGGGAGGGGACAGCACTGGTGACAGTCAGATGATACTGAGTCCTCAGGGGACCCTGGGATGCATGGGGAGTCCTCCCCACACTTTCCTGATGAGGAGAGAGGCTTAGGGGCCTGGGCAGGCCTGAGGGCACAGAGAAGGGAGTGTTGGAGCTGGGAGTGATCTAGAATCAGGGCACCCTGGAATGGGAGCAGCCATAGACACCAGATGTCTAGGGTCCAAGATCAGGGGCCTGGGAGACATGGGGAAGGGAACATGGCCTCCCTGAGCCTGTCCTTGACCCTGCAGGAGGTGTCATCTGTGAGGGCCACCCTGCAGATGGACCCCCAGGGAGCCCAGGAGAGACAGCAGCAGGTGAGGTGGCCTGAGGGGGAGGGTCTAGGTGTCAGAGGAGGGGTCACTCACCTCACGGCTGGAGGCCTCCCTAAGAGAGGGGTCCCTCCTCCTCCAGCCCAGCTCCAGGAGCCCAAGAGCCTGAAAGGCCTGCCCTGGAAGTGACCAGGAGGAGGCCTGGAAGGGCTGGGCCCAGGATGGGTTAGGGAGGGGAGCGGCAGGGACCACATACCCTGGGATTTGCCAAAAGCCGCCCCTGGGAAGTGACTGGGGAAGTTGGGTGGTCCTGGAGGGGGCAACTGGGGGGAGGCCGCTGAGGGTCCTAGGCTGTTCTCTGTGGGAGTCTGTGGTGGGCAGGAGGCTGGGGTGAAGGGATTTGGGGGAGGGTGCATGGGGGCACCTGAGAGGTGAGACTCATCTCACCACTCCCACCCTGATTTCACAGGGTGTCGTCCCCTTCCTGGGCATGTTCCTCTATCACCTGAAGCTGCTGGACATTGGGATGGAGGATGATCTGGAAGTGAGTGAGCCTGGAGGTGGGGCCAGAGAGCAGGATCCTGAGGTTTGGGAGGCGAGAGCCCTGCACTGGGACCTGAGCTGTCAGTACCTGGCAAACCTCCTCTCATGACAGCCCCATGGCCACCCCTGGGAGCTGGGGAGTCAGGCCCATCTTAGCAATGCGTGAATAGACGCTCCGCATAAGCCCCCCACCAGTCTACCTGGGCTGGTGAAGCTCATAGCTGCCTGCCTGCAGAGCTGCAGGAGGCTGTGTCTGAGATGGATTCAGCCTCCCCCTCGGGTCCTGCCCCTGGGGGAGTGCCATCAGCCCCTGCAAGTGAGGAAGCACTTCTGTGTTCCAGCTGTCCCTTCCTCCCTGAGGCCTCAGTCTCCCCGTCTGTCATCAGAGAGGGTGTGCTACATAAGGTCTCTGGCCTCAGCTCCCCTGTCCCTCCTGCTCTGGAGCCCAGAGCCTGGCCCAGTGTCAAGTTCTCTTTGTGGAAGGTCTGCCCTCTGCTGGGCCCTGACATTCCTGCAGCCTGAGAAGGGGTGGGATGGGGGTTGGTTCTGGGCTTAGGGGGCTGTTTCTGATGGACATTGGCTGTCTCCCTTCCAGGGAAATCGGGTCAACTTTCAGAAATGGTGTGACGTGAGCAGCTATGGGGAGGGTGGGGATGTGGAAATCAGAGACCTCCCCTGGCAAGACTTTCTCTTCCTCATCCCTTGGGTCTTACATTTATTGGGAGAGTCAGATCCACAAAGCTGGGCATCCCATCACGTTGGCGGGTGCGGGAGGGGCTGGCATCAAGGACACCTTCCTGGATGAGGAACTAATTCAAGCCAACTGTGAGGACAGGCAAGTCCTGAATGGAGAGGGAAGGAAGGAGGGTTCCCGAGTGAGCACAGACCCCAGACCAGATCCTCACTCCGCACAAGTCCCTGGCAGCGTTGCCCACCCAAGCCCTGTCTGCATCCTGTCCTTCCTCCCAGAAACTCAAACTCATCCAGAGGATCCAGCTGCTCCAGCAGGCTGCAAATGCATATGACCTGGAGCCCGACGAGCGATTTGGGGCCTGGTTCCAGGCCATGGAGCCCATCAGTGTCCATGAGAGGTGAGGGGGACAGGAGTTGGGTGAGGGCAGGGCAGACTCTCTCTGATGGCCAGCTCCAGAGCCTGTGGCCTGGCTCGCTGATCAGCCACAGAACTCGTAGCGTGGTGACCCATGGGGCACCAGGACTCAGCTGCTGGCAGGCTCTGGGAGGGGCACCTGAGGTGTGGCTCCTGGTAGCTCACAGGCCACTCTGTCCTGTAGCTACTGGGTCTCCTGCCAGCTGGAGCCCGCACACCAGAAGGCGAGCAAAATGCGGCTCTTCAGGAGAAAGAGGAACCGGACATCCTCCAGTTCAGGGTCGAGTGAGTGTTGGGACCAACAGCGACTGAATCCAGGGGCTCAGTACAGCTTCGGGCTAAGCATGGGACTGGATCCCAGCTCCACTGCTGAGCAGGCCTGGGACAGGCCGCTCCCCTCTCCTCTCTGGGATTCAGTTGCATCCTCTGAAATGGGTGATGCTAAATGATGCCTCCTGCATCAGGGACAAACGAGGTGCTGTTGATGGACTGAGCACTCGGTACAGGGTTTGGATC
The DNA here is from genome assembly GCF_020826845.1 of Diceros bicornis minor. NCBI lineage: Eukaryota > Metazoa > Chordata > Mammalia > Perissodactyla > Rhinocerotidae > Diceros > Diceros bicornis. The sequence continues at coordinate 1,584,699 of NW_026690889.1, forward strand.
AGAGTGCAGGGGAACAGGGAGTTGTGCCATGAATCTCAGGAAGGATCCCCAAAATAGTCTGTTTCTTCTCTTCAGCCACCATGCACTTGGTGATGAGCCGTCACACTCTGGAGACCACAAGTGCAGCTCCTCCTGACCAGCAGGGACACTGGCGCCCTCGGGGTGCACCGGGCCAGCTCTTCCCACCTTGAGTGAACGAGGACATCCTAAGACTTTCCCTGGTTTCCCCTAAATCCCGAGAGGGAGGGCACCACCCCCTCCCTCTCCCTGACATCATGACGCCAGCCACTGTTAACCCATTGGGGAGGAGTGATATTATTTCTTTAATAGTAAATGGTAGATTTGACTCTTACATTATATCCTGTTTCTTTCACAGCCTGGGTGTTGTGGTGTGGTTCTTTCACTTCTTATGCTCATGTAAATGAGACACAGAATCTCACTTTCCTCCTTGAATGAAGAACTTGTGTATGGTCACAGCTTATTGTATGTGGGAGAATGGAGGAGGGCCAGCCTCCTCCCTGGCTACTGAATGAAACCCTTAAGTCCCCCTTCCTCAGAGGACAGGTGCATTTCAGTGTGGTTCACCTGGGCCAGGAGCAGAGACAGCCCCTCAGATCTCCCTGGATGTAGAGGTTGGAGGGACTTTCCCAGGCAGAGCAACAACCACTGAAATGTGGGTGTCTTTCAAATAGCACTTACCAGGACCATGTCCTTCCCCAGGACAGCGGCTGTCTTTCTACAGCTTTCCAGGAAGAAGGAATGTTTTTTGCTTCTCTTGTTGATGTTTCTTTGATCAGATATTGGAAATTGCCGTTTTCTAACCAGTCTCTGGATTTGCATCAACACTAAATGAGGAAAAATGTAAAAAGATAAAAGTTTGCATGTGGAACAGACAAGGCCAAAGGAACACCATGTGCAGATGGACTAAGGGCCAACAGGACATCCCCATCAGGCCGCCTCTAGTCCTCCCTGTTCACCCTTCGCCTAGACTGGAAACCTGGGATCCTGGCCCATGCCCTAGGAAGTCCTTTTCCCGCTTGTTTCATATCCAGAGGGAAAGATTCATGATGCAGCTTTCAAAGCTACAACAGGACTTTGTTCCGTAAACCTCACTGCTCCCTGTGAACTAGGATTTCCAGCATCCCCGCACATCCTTGTATGATTCTTTTTGGGCAGAAATTCCCTAGAAGGCCCCCAGCCTCTCTGTCAGGTACATCGTGGCCATTCCTCCCTGGCTGGGCCTGATGGATCAGTGGTGAGCTCTGGCTTGCCAGGACAATAGACCTTAATCCTGTCCACTGAATGACCCACACCGTCCCTTGCTGCCCTGGGTGACATCTGGGCCCATGTGGTTCTGAGGTCCATGGTCTTAGACAATCACTCGTTTACATACTCAGTCGTGTTGTTACTGACTTGTCCCAAAGTGGCAGCTGGGCCTGTGCGAATAGAGCACTTAGTCCCTGGGACTGCTGTGTTCTTTTCCCCAGTCTGTGCTGAGGATATGTGGATTTGTGTTACAGGGATGTGAAACTTTCCTGTTGGGAGTTTTGAAAGATGAGGCAGGAGAGGGGCAGGTATAGAAGTGGGTCCAGCAGGGGAATGCCACCAATCTCAGACACAACAGACACAACCTTACCAATTAAAATACTGAAATGCTCCCCACGTGGGTGGTGAACAGACACAGCTCAGAGCTCATGCTGAGAATCCACCCAACGATGTGGAGCTAAAGTCTTAGCACCTGGCATTTTGAACATCATGCCCTGGAAACACCCTGTAAGACAAGGGCCATTGTCTTGAATTCCTTGGTACTTCTTCCCCCTCCTTTCTGAAGGCTGCAAGTGTCACCCACGGATGCCTTTTCAGTTCAGCCTGAAGCAGAGTAGAAATCCTGCTTCCCACAGCCCAGGTCCTTCCTTTCAGGACACTGCCATCCAGGAAAGAAAGAGTTCACGCATCGGTGTAGACACACAAACACACACACTCATATCCCACCCAAATCCCAAGATGTATGAACTACTAAGAGATTAAAAGTGACTTCAGAAACAGATCAACCAATTGCAAAAGAAGGGTTTCATGAAGATCCTGACTCAAATAAAATGTAAAACCAGGAAATAACCTTGACAAAACTGGGAGACTTGGGATACTGACTGGACAGTTGATTATCCGAATGACATTTTTATTTTTGTGTGTGATAATATTATTGTGTTTGTGTTCCAAAATCCCTCATCTGTAAGAGAAACGGAAATATTTACAGCTGAAATGATGTGCTCTCAGCCATCTCTTCTGGTTAATTCTTGGGGACTTGGTGTGAGGATAAACAAAGCCAGATGGTATACGAGTTGACAATCTTTAAAGCAAGTAACAGGTTCACAGAGATTGATTTTTCTCTATTCCAAGATTCAGAGATTTTTGAAAACCTTCAGAGCACAATTTTGATAAATGTAGTATAGTTGTTTTTCATATTACAATGTTACAAATTAAAACATCACAAATATAAAGCAATGCTTCTCCTTCCTGACCTAAGGAAGCTCTCTCTCAGTCTGGCTTCTGTGAATGACCTGATGATCCCACCAGTTATTCACTTATCACGTGTTTGTTGAGTAATTCCTATGTACTCTGTGCTGTGTGCAAGGCGAACACATTTCCACGACTCTGGATCTCGTGTGGGAAGGAAGGCAATGAGCCTGCTGCAAGCTTCTCTTAAGTGGAGAATAATGCCCCCAGGGGGTATGCGCATTTTTAATATTCCAAAATCAAAGCTACACAAGTTTGCCAGGTAACAGATAAGAGATACTTAATTCATGATATTGAAATCACCTATGTCTGAATTACCATGTGACAATGAAGAGAAGATTGATGGATTTTGTTATAATTAGATGCACAATCATAGTGCTGGCCCCTGGCCAGGTGGTTAAGTTTGGCATGTTCTGCTTTGGTGGCCCAGGTTCAGTTACCAGGCACGGACCTACAATACTCATTAGCAGCCATGCCGTGACGGTGACCCACACACAAAGTAGAGGAAGATTGGCAACAGATGTTAGCTCACGATGAATCTTCCTCAGCAAAAAAAAAAAAAAAAAAGCAAAATCACAATAAAATTTATGGAAGCGGATTTAATATAAATTAACAGACAAATCTTGTTCAAGTAGGTATCATCTCTTCATTGAGTGTAAGTTCTAGAAAATACAAATGTAACTTCAAAACACTAATTCCTCAGCTTCACTTCTCCTATCAATTTTAATATAAAAAGGAGAAAACTCATGGTAAATAAAAATTGAGGTTTACCATGAAAGGTCAAGATCATGGACGTTACAAAGAGATGCTGTGAGAGTCAAGCCTGTCTCATGGGGAATTTCTCATCGGCACCACTCTCCTTTTCTTTAGAACTGATGTTGCCTTCCTCACTGTGTTTTCAGGATGCCTTTCTTGGCTCCTTGCTCTCTCTGCCTCCCCGGCAAACTCATCTGTCCTCGAGGCCACAGTCAGTCTCTCCCATGCTTTTCTTCACTTTCTGTACTGTCCACTGATATCTCTAGAAGATGCCTGTTGTCTGCAGAGGGGCTGTGAGCGACCCAAACCCATCCCTGGACTCATCTCTGCCCAATATGGACAGTGGCCCGGGTGGGCTCAGCGCTGGTGTACAGATGCCTGGCCCCAGCATGGTCCAGAGATTCACATGGGCCAGTCTGTGCGACTGTTTAGAAGGTATTTGCGACTCCAGAGAACGTAAGAGTTCTCCTTCACTGCTGCAGGCCTGGAGTCCCTGCAGTCGACTGTATCCACAGACTTGCTGGGGCTTCTCCAAGGTCTCCTCCCACTGACGGCACCTGACCTCACCGCCAGGATGGGCAGTTAGTCCAGTAACTGGCCTCTGGAATATGCAGCTACTTAGGATTCAGGATGCGTAGAACTTCAGTTTTCTGATTGGGTTTAGTTTCACGGTCTTACTGTTTCCACTATGAAGTCGGGGCATGTTTTTTGAGCTTTCTCTTTCAAAACAAAATAAAATCTGAAATTTGAACAAAATGGAGGATGAAGATTACCATCCATGGAGATCATTCTCAGCTCACATAGATATTCCACACTCCTTCTCTCCCTGGACACATGCATCTCAATTCACACTGTGCATCACAATCATTGGAGGGTTTTTAAAACTCAGAGTGCTGGACCTCAACCCAAGTAGGTCTAGGGAAGGAATGGAGAATTTCCATTTCTAAGAGGTGATGTTGATCCTGCTGGTACAGGGACCACATGTGGAGAACAGGATTCAGTGACACCATCAAGCTGAGGTGAGACAAGGACAGAAATAGCCAGGTCATTATCCAGTGTCAAATCCAGACCAACTTCCCTCCGCCATCTTGCTTCAGGACGTTCCTCTCCTCCTCTCTCTGTCATGGTCAAATACACACATGCCGGTGCTCCACAGCCAACTGTTATTGGGACACATGACTTCCAAGGACTCCACAGCTCCTTTACGGCCTCATCTCTAATGAAATTATTCACTATTCCATTATTAGTCATTCACTTCCACACCCCGATCCTATCTTCACCCAAAATTCTCCTGCTCACAAATCAGTAATTCACAAACACCATATTCCCACCACAAATGTCCACATTTCCAGTTTTTACACAAATAAATCCACTCCAAATAATCATTCTTCAATAAACTAGATTACTCCAGTAGGAATATCTTCACAAGCCACTCTTTTTTTTCTTCTCATACTCCTTTCTAGTAACCTCAGATTCACAGTGCATCATTTCAGTCATCCACTGACCATACTCCAAGATTCCTTATTGCCATCATATCCACCCTGCACACTTAAGATGATTTCAAATACCTGCCATGCCATGTTGACACTTGCACTGAAGAGAGAATGCACCAGAAACCTGTGGATCCCAACAGAGAATCAACAGCAACCAATGGACTTATATGCATGCTCTAATGTTTCCTGAATGCCCTGCTCAATTCTTTCCATTTCTTGAGTTCCATAAATCTCTATATTCCGACATCTTCCATATTTCACAGATAAATTGTAAACCGCCAGACAAGAACTATTTCACTCTCTAGTCATCAGATCTACAAATATTCCTCATAAGGAATTCATTTATCACACCCTTTCTGTTGTTATATCCAAAGAAATTGATTTTTTGGCTGAAACCACTCTGATTTTTATCTTATCCTTCCATTTCAATGACATTATGCCCTCAATATTTGTTGTGCTTTCCATAACTTCCCTACTGGAATCATCCCTCAAGTTTCAAATATGCACAAATCTCTACCATCTACAAACGAATCTCTCATCCAGAATTCCTAATAGTCCTCACCCTCCACGCCCCTACTTTCCTCTTCCTGCCAGACATACATTGCGAAAAGTTCACATATATCCCAATGCCTCTGTTTCCACAGTGCCCACCCAATCCCATCCCCATTCTGTGGATGCTTCTCTTGCTAACCTCACAAGCCGTGTCTCTTTCTAATCAGCTGGGGACTTTTCATGATTTGTCTGACATGCTCTGCAGTAGCAGGTGACATTGCGGACAGCAATGTCCTTTTAAAAGCTGATTTGTCCTTGGGATCCACCACCCTACACTGTCCTGTTCTTGCCTGTCTAAACTTCCTGAGCAACATCCTTGCTTACCTTTATGACCACCCCACAATGATGGATGATTCCCGGAAGTGAGCCCTGCTCTGACACCTGTTCCCCATCTGCACCCTCCTTTTTGGGCAACCCCATACATTTCCCTGGCTTCAAATACCACTAATGAGCCAAACATGTCCAAATAATCAACAGAGACCTAACTCTGACCCCCAGACCCATTTATCTACCTGCCCACTCACCACATCAGTGATGACTCAACTCACAATGACCAGGTCCCAACTTCAACAAATCACATCCTCAAATAATTTGCTTCTCTCTCAGTGTCCCCAAACTCACTTATTTGTGGTAATAAGCTGTCTACCCCTGGGTGTCACTCTGCACAGCCTGCCACCCCAAACTCACCAATCAATGAACCATCCATGCACCCTTCTGAAGCTACCTATAGGTTATCCACTTCTAATTTATTTCTAATCACCTTTCAGATCTCATACAAAATATCATTTCCACACAGGGATGTCTCCTACTCTAGTAACCTAAATTACAAAACCCCATTTTACCTCTTTGTTGATTTTGTTTCTATTTTAGTTATATGTGCATTGTTATCTATTTCTTTCAGGATTTAATTCTTTCTCACTAAATTAGATATTCCATAAAGACAAGATTAATATGGATTTTCCAACCTTTCCCACTATAGTGTTCACATATGGCTTTGTACACAAAAAGGGCTCACATATGTTATGTGTACAATATATATTTTATATTTATATACATGTAAAATTCAAACACTAAAACATTTCTTCATGAAATATTTTAAATCCATCCACGTAACTACTGTTTTTTTATTTTTTCCGAAAAAGATCATCCCTGAGCTATCATCCATGCTAATCCTCCTCTTTTTGCTGAGGAAGACCGGCTCTGAGCTGACATCTATTGCCACTCCTCCTCGTTTTTTTCCTCAAAGCCCCAGCAGATAGTTGTATGTCATAGTTGCACAACCTTCTAGTTGCTGTATGTGGGACACGGCCTCAGCATGGCCAGAAGAGCGGTACATTGGTGTGCACCCAGGATCCGAACCCCAGCCACCAGCAGCAGAGTGCCAGCACCTAACCGCTAAGCCACGGGGCTGGCCCCTCGACTTAACTACTCTTGTGCAAAGATACCACATTTAGAGTGGTACACTGCAATAAATTAACAAGAGTAGCTTAAGATTCCAAATCCTTTCTCCTCGTAATCTAATCATGAGATTCTAGTCACAATGATCTGTTTAAAATGCAAAAGTGATTAGTTCATCTTAATTTTAAAACCTCTATTTCTGTCTTCACCACATATTTCTTCTGTTGTCTTATCATAATTATTAGCACTACCCTTTTCATTCCCTGATATGTTCCAGTTTGGAGGGAAAACTATTTGGTCATTCTATTTTTAGAGCATTTACTACATGCAAAGCTCTGGTATAAAACCTGTGATCTACAAAATAACTAAACAGACTGACTGTGCCTGCGTGATTTAGTCTTAGTGGGAGGAAATAGATAATAAATGGCAAAAGATGTATAACGTGCCATGTAGAAATCACTGCTGTGATGAACAATAAGGCAGAGAGTGAGAATTTGAGCTTGAGCACATTTTCAAATTACTCGGGTTTGTGTGTGTGTGTGTGTGTGTGTGTGTGAACATGCTCATGCCTGCTGCCTGGATGGGATGAGTTGCTTCCTCCTGGGGCTTGGGGGAGCCTCCTATGCCTTGGGAAAGTTCCTCCATGTTCACTTAATACGCACTTTGTTATCCATGTGTATTAGTCAGGATTCTCTAGAGAAATAGAACCGTAGAATATATATAAACATATAGAAGTGGAGATTTATTGTAGGAATTGGCTCGCAAGGTTATGGAGGTTGAGAAGTCCCACAATCTGCCATCTGCAAGCTGGAGAACAAGAAAAACCAGTGATATAATTCAGTCAAATTCCGAAGGCCTGACAACCAGGACCTCTGATGTCCAACTGCAGGAAAAGAAGGACATCCCAAGTCAGGAAGAGACAGTGGATTCAGCCTTTCTTTGCTTTTTGTTCTATTGAGCCCTCAACAGATCAGATGATGCCCCCCCACACTAGTGATGGTGGGTTTGTTTATGTAGACTATGGAGTCAAATGCTAATCTCTTCCAGAAACATCCTCACAAGCACACCCAGAAATAATGCTTCACAGTCTATCTGGGCACTCCTGAGTCTCGTCAAGTTGACACCTAAAATTAACCATCACATCATGCCTCTATCCAACCAAGACCTACAGAGATATCACAACATGACCTATGTCATTTAAATTTTCCAGAACACATGTTAAAGAAAGTAAATACAAACAGATGAAACTGGATTTTATAACATTTTTATTTAACCCAAGAAATCTAAATATTATCGTTTCAAAAGGAAGTCCACATCAGTACAAAGAACAAGATACTCAGGTTTTATGCTCCCTCGGTCTTACTGTTGAATTTCAATGAATACTGGCTCCTCATATAACTTAATATGATCCAATTTATAATTTTCTCCTACCTATTTTAGCTTTATTGTATCAAAAGGAAATCATTTTCTCCTTATTGTCAAACTGCTCTGCTAGCTCTTTTTTAAAAAATTAAAGCTGTATATTGTGTTTATGTTAGAAATGAAATTAAAAAATTAAGTAATTAAGAAGGATTTGATTCCAGCAAAAGGCTGGTCTACTAAAACGGAAGACTGTTCAAGAGCAAATCTTCCAAGAAAACCACAGGGTCAATGACATTGGAAAATTCAGGGTAGAATTAGCATACACATGGGATGTGATTAAAAGGGGAGTAGTGAGAATGTGGAGAGGAATTGATATCAGAAGTGAAAATACACAAGCATGTTCCAAGTTGATGAAAGACATCAATCCACAGATTCAATTAATTCAACATTCCCTAAGCAGAGTGACTACACAGGAAATATTAATGAACTAAACTATGGCCTAAAAGCCAAAGTTAATGTAAAGGATTTTAGGGATTATAGAGGCCAAATAAGCAAGAAAAAGGCCAATTGGTGATTTCTAACCATAAAGAAAATAAGATAGACATCAACAGAGCAGCATTTTTAAAATGCTAAATGAAATCTCACGTCAAACCAGAATTCTACACCCAGCAGCAATAGTGCCCCAAATAAAGAAGTTCTAGAAAAACTTACAGTGAAACTTTTCATTGTTAGTAGCCTTGAATTAGATAAAATACTGGAGTGAGTTATCACACCAAAAGGAATATAATCCCAGGTTGAAAACCAGGAATGCAGAAAGGACTGAAGAGGAAAAGAAAGGATAATTTATAATTTATAAATAAATATAAATGAATTTTATTTTGTGAAGTAATTCTAGAAATCTCTCATGGAGTTTAAAATATATGTAGTATAAAATGCATAAAAACAGTAATACAAATGTCAGGAAGCTTAAAAATAGAATTGAAACTGTTGAAGGTATTAGCATTTGGGGGAGGTGGTAAAAGTAATTATTTGTATTAGACTGTATTAAGGATTCAGGATTTAACCATTAGTGCAATTAAACAAAGACTTCTATATGATTTCAAGTAATAAGTTTATAGAGGAAATAATAGAATAATAAAAGAGTTAAATCAACATCAGTGAAGTAAAGAGAGTAAAGGAACATTAATTATTTAGGTTAAAGGGAAGGGAAAGAGTAATTACATGAGACGTGTGATATATTCTAGAGACGTGTTAATAAATATTTTGGACATTCTTTTATTGTTAAACGTTTACACAGTCTCTATTTTTCCTATTAAAACATATGTTGTATGGACATTTTTGTACATATAAACTTCCATTCCTATTTTTACAGAAGGTATCCATAGTGGAAGAAAAAGGAAATAGAAACTGCAAATACCACTTCCCCACACAATTGTAGTAAATTTTTTCATCTATCAACAGTATCTAACAGTGTCAATTACCCGACATTTTTGTGTTTAGGTATAAAGCTTTAGGAATCTCTCAAATCCCATTGATAAGAGACAGGATGTCTCCTCTGGATTATCCACTGATTGATTTATCCACTTCCTTCCTCCATAAAAGGGGAATCAGAGGCAGAAGTCACTGCATTTTCTAGCAATCCACGGGCTGTCTGCACATCAGGAGTTGGGTCAGCAGGACAACTCTGCAGCCATGGAGGAACCTGCATCGGCCTGTTTTCCAAGCCAGCCTATTCTGGTGAGTGTGGAATCCATACAGACAGCAAGAGTGTCCATTTGTACACTTTGTCCTTCTGTGAAACCTCTTTAAGTGAGAAGACAGTAGCTCTTAAAACAAGAAGATACCTTATTGAAAGTTGTAACAAATACTAACACCTAGGAAACAAGCCCCAGTGTCTGGGCCTGCCACCATCCCACAGGGCCAGTTGTTCTGTGGCTTGCTGTGGAACACGAATCCCCAATCATCTTGTACCCTCCACCACGCACCCCCAGCAGGCACACATGTGCCCTCTCACTATGTAAGATCAGAACGCGAGGGAAACAGAAGCCTGCCATATTAAGAGGTAATTAGCAAGGGGTGCATCTAACCATCTGTTTATTTTAGTGTTTTGATCTACATCCTTTATGGGAATAGAATTAAATGAATAGCATTAAATGACTTAGCTTTGGCTAGGTTATCATTTAAATCTATGAGGATTCATATGCACTTTTAAACAGTTTTATTGAGATATAACTCATACAATTCACCCATTTAAAGTGTGTGACTCAATTGTTTTTAGTACACTCAAAGAATTGTGTGACCATCACCACAGTCAATTTTAGAACATTTTCCTCACTACAAAAAGAAACCCCATACTCTTTAGCTATCATCTCCCTTCCCCACCCCCTGCCATCTCTGCAGGCCTAGGAAACCACTAAAAGTGTTGTTTGATCACCCTGGCTGTAATCTCTAGTACAAAAATGGGAGTGATGTAGCAGACGCCCATGTCTTGCTCCTGGTCCTAGAGGGTAAACATCCACTTTCACCATCAAGGAAGCTGTCAGCTCTGGGGTTTTCCTGGATGCCTTTTATGACGCTGAGGTCATTTCTTTCTATTCCCAGTTTTCTGAGTTTTTTTTTTTTTTAATCATGAAAGAATGTTGGATTTTGTCCAATGCTTTTTCTGCATCTATTGCTATGATAACGTGGTTTTTATTTTTTATTCTATTTTATTGGTATGATGTATGACATTAATTAATTTTCAGATGTTGAACTAATCTTGCATTCCTAGAATTGATCCCACTTGGTTGTGGCATATAATTTTTCTTATAAGTTGCCTGATTCAGTTTTCTAGTACTTTTTTCTGTGAAATTTTGCATCTATATTCATAAGAAATATTGATCTGTGGTTTTCTTTTTTGTGATGTCTTTGCCTGGTTTTGATGTTAGGATAATACTGGTCTTAGGAAGAAGTTGAGTAGTAGTCCTCTCTCTTTTATTTTTTGGAAGAGTTTGTGAAGAATTGGTATTAATTCTTCTTTAAATGTTTGGTAGATGTCATCTAGGCCTGAGTTTTTCTTTGTAGGTAGTTTTTTTTATTACTAATTTAATCTTTTTGCTTGTTATAGGATTATTCAAATTTTCTATTTCTTCTTGAATAAGTTTTTGTAGTTTGTGTCTTTATAGGTATTTGGTCATTTCATCTGAGTGGTCTAATTAGCTTATATCACATGTACATAGTATCCTCTTGTTATCGTTTTTATTCTTGTAAGTTTTCTAGATCCGTTTCCATTTTCATTCATGATTTTAGCAATTTAAGGCTTTTCTTTTCTTGGTCAGTCTAGCTACAGGTTTCTTGATTTTCCTGATATTTTCGAAGAACAAACCTTTGGATTCACTGATTTTTCTCTATTGTTTTTCTATTCTCTATTTCATTTATTTCCATCCTAATACTTGTTACTTCCTCCCTCTGCATGTTTTAGGTTTAGTTTGGTCTACTTTGTCCAGTTGGAAGGTTAGGTTACTGATTTGAGATCTTTTTTCTTTTTTTTCTGTAAGGAAGATTAGCCCTGAGCTAAACATCCATGCCAATCCTCCTCTTTTTGCTGAGGAAGACTGGCACTGGGCTAACATCTGTGCCTATCTTCCCCCACTTTACATGGGATGCCGCCACAGCACGGCCTGACAAGCGGTGCATCAGTGCACGCCCAGTATCCGAACCCAGGCCGCCAGCAGTAGAGCACACACACTTAACCACTATGCCACGGGGCCAGCCCCTCCTTTTTCTTTTTTAAGAATAGCTATGAATTTCCCTATGTGCACTGCTTTTGCTGAGTCTCATAAGTTGTTTTAGGTTGTGTCTTCATTTTTACTTATTTCAAAATATTTTAAATTTCCCCTGTGATTTTTTTCTTTGATCCATTGCTCAGTTAGGAGTAGGTTGTTTAATTTTCACATATTTGTGAATTTCCAAATTTTCTTTTGTGATTGATTTCTAGTATAATTCCATTTTTGTTGGAGATGACACTTTCTATAATTTCAATCCTTTTAAGCTTATTGAGGCTTGTTAAAAGGAAAACTTCTTGGGTCCAGCTCGGTGGCCTAATTTGCGTGCTCTGCTTTGGCCACCTGGGGTTTGCATCCTGGGCGCAGACCTACACACTGCTCATTAAGCCATACTGTGGCGGTGTCCCATATACAAAATAGAGGAAGATTAGCACAGATGTTAGTCAGCAATAATCTTCCTCAAGCAAAAAGAGGAAGATTGGCAACAAATGTTAGGTCAGGGCCAATCATCCACACCAAAAACAAAAAAGGAAAATTTCCTGTTTCTCTCTACTCACAACAACACTTCTGAAGCCAAAGGTGTGTGGGGTTTTACACCAAGCAATTCTCCAATTCTTGGAGGACACTAACTGGTTGTACTACAAGTTAACTCAATTTTGACAGTAACTGCATGGAGTTGATACAGACTCCATAGGTTAAGGGCTCAGTTGCCTTGACTTCAGATGCCAATCACAAGTTCCAGGTTGTCACCTGTACTTCTGACTGACTGGCTATAAATTGGGGATTCCACAACTCCCTTCTTGGGGTCAATAATTTGCTGAAACAGCTCACAGAACTCAGGGAAATACTTACTTATATTTACCAGTTTATGATACAGGATTTTTACTGAGAATGTAACCAGATCAAGAGTTGCATAGGGAAAAGGAGGGAAGGGGCATGGAGCTTCCATGGCAGGCAAATCACCCTCTCAGAACTTCTATGTGTTAGCAATCCAGGAGCTCTCTGAATGTCTTCATTTAGGGTTTTTGTTGAGGCTCCATTATATACCCATAATTCATTACATCATTGGACATTGGTGATTCACTCAATCTCCAGCTCCTCTCCCCTCCCCAGAGGTTGAGGGTGGACCTGAAAGTCCCAACTCTTTAATCACATAATTAGTTTCCCTGGCAACCAGGCCCCCATCCTTAGGGCTTTCCAGAAGTCACCTCATTAACAGAAACTCAGAGGTGCTGGAAAGGGGCTTTGTATGAATAACAAAAGGTGCTGCTTTCACTTTTATCAGTCTGGAGCTAACCAGGAGCTGGGGATAAAAACGGAATATTATAACAAAATATGCTCCTGTTACTGTTACCAGTTTGGAAATTACAAAGATTTTAGAAGCTCTGTGCCAGGAACCAAGGACAAAGACCAAATATACATTTCTTATTATATCACAACATCACACTTGTTGTATGGCCTAGCATATGGTCTCTTCTAGAGTATGTTCCATGTGCACTTGAGAAGAATGTCTACTCTGCTGTTGCTGGGTCAAGTGTTTTTTAGATGTCTGTTAGATCTTGTTGGTTTATAGTGTGGTTCAAAATTTCTACTGCCTTACTAATCTTCTGTCTTGTAGTTCTGTTCATATTTAAAGTGAAGTATTGAAGTTTCCAATTATTACTGTTGAATTGTCTAGTTCTACCTTCAGTTTTGTCAATTTTTGCTTTGTGTGTTTTGGAGCAACATTGTAGACGCTGTATTAGCTTCCTATATTGCTGCTACAAATTACCAAACACTTAATGCCTTAAAACAGTGTTAATTTACTATCTTACAGTTTTGCAAATCAAAAGTCATAAAATTAAAGTGTCAGCAGGGCTGCGTTTCCTCTGGAGGTCCTGAAGCAAAATTTATTTTGTTGCCTTTTCTAGTTCCTAAAGGCTGCCTTCATGTGTTTCAGCTGAGTAGTTTTATCAGCCTCTTTTCTGATTGTGGATGTTGGAAGTCTGAGAGCCTTCTTTTATTCATCTTCTCTCTGTTCTTTTTAGTCCAAGCCCTCAGTTTTTCACAGGTGTAACATCTTTGAGGACCTTGTGTGTCTCCTGTGAATGTTACATAAATGCACTTTTTTATACAGACCTTCCTGTACAGAACTTTCCTGATAACCCCATCTCTATCTTCAGTTTCTGCTGAGATGGATGACGAGATCCATGAGTCACACACTTCATCGCTTCAAAGACCTGTCTGTGAAATTGAATACTCTGACATTTTCATCCTTTTGAGGCACTAGCAGAAGTGTAACCAAGCAAGGGGTCATTCTGCTCACCACAAAACTAACGTCAATCAATTGCAAGATAAGTCGGTGGTCGAGAAAGGGATTTATTAGATTAGCCAGCAAAATTGGAAGATGGTGGACTCATGTCCCAAAGACCATCTTAAACAAGCACCCAGTTCAAGCCATTATATAGGGCTAGTGGGCTATGAAGGAGGGGCTCAGGTATGTTGACCGTCTGGCATCAGCGACCAGAGGCGCCACACCAGGTTTTTCAGTTGTCATCATGGTGGATGGCAGCATAGATGTTCTTCTCTGAGGAGGTCACCATATTCCTAAGAAGCTCAACAGAACAAAGTTGTCATGTATCACAATGCATCAGCCAGGATTATAATCTGCAGAGTGTGTATATTTCCTGGAGAGTAGCTATTTATCACCTAGGCTATGTGTATGTTAAACCATATACAGCTGGGAGGGTTGGTTAGAGGTTATTCTAAGTTACAATATGGCTTCCTTCGTGTTAACCTTGCTTTAGGCCTATATTGGAGGGTTGTTCAGCCACACCCTTGACATTCTCTCCATAGCACACTTTCCTAATTGTGAATCTGCAAATTTTAGAGTCTTTTGCAATCTGAATGGGTTGAAAATTTCCCAAATCATTAAATCCTGGTTCCTTTTTGCCAAATAGTGATCTATCTTTTTTGTTTGTTTGTTTGTTTTTGCACATTTTACTCTAAGTAGCAAGAGAAAACCAGCTGCATCTTCCATGCTTTTTTTGGAAATCTCCTAAGGCGAATACTCAAGTTCATCACCTACAAGTCTGCTTCCCATGTAACTGTAGGACACAATTCAGCTCAGCTCTCTGCCACTGTATTACAAGGTTTTCCTTTCTTCCAGTTTCCAATAACGTGTTCCCCATTTCCCCCTGAGCCCTCACCAGCTATGCTTTGAATGTCCACATTTCTTCTACAGTCTGTTTATGAAGATTTAGTTATTCTCTAGTGCTGTACAGTTTTCTGCTACCATTCTCCTCACTTCCTTCTGAGCCCTCGTCAGGATCATTTCTAATGTGCATATTTCCACCTACAATCAGTTTATGGTGATTTAGTTATTCTCTAAGGTGATATATGCTTCCTCTCCCATGCTACTCACTGCCTTCTGAGTCCTTACCAGTAGAGTCTTTAACTTCTGTAGTTCTATTAATCGTCTCCTCAAGCAATCTAGCCCTTTTCTATGATGTTCTATAAAATTTTTCCTTCCTCTGCCCGCTTCCCAATTTCAAAGCCAGTATTTCTTACAGTAGTTCTCCACTTCTGGTATCAAAATCTATATTAGTTTCCTATTGCTGCTGTAACACATTACCAGAAACTCAGAGTTTTAAAACAATGCAAATATATTATCTTAGTTATTGAGACCAAAAGTCCTAACATCCAGTTGCTGGCAGGGTTGTGTTTTTTCTGCAGACTCTAGGGGAGAATCAGTTTCATTACATTTTCTAGTTTATAGACGCTTCCTGCATTCCTTCTCTCATGGCATCAACCTCCATCTTCAAAGCCAGTGGCATGACATCTTCCAGTCTCTCACTGTCTGACTCCAAATCTCCTGCTTCTCACTCACAAAGACCCTTGTGATTGCATTGGGTAATCCAAGATATTCTCTATCTCAAGATCCCTAACTAAATCACACCTGCAAAATCTCCTTGGCTGTGTAATGTAAAACATTTCCAAGTTGTGGAAATTATGGTATGGTTATTTTTAGCAGGTCAGTAATTTATCTACTGTAGGTACATATGTTTATTATTGTTATTGTTTAGTGATAGATTAACTTTTTTTTTTTTTTTTTGTGAGGAGATCAGCCCTGTGCTAACATCCGCCAATCCTCCTCTTTTTTTGCTGAAGAAGACGGCCCTGGGCTAACATCTGTGCCCATCTTTCTCCACTTTATATGGGACGCCGCCACAGCATGGCTTGCCAAGCAGTGCGTCGGTGCGCGCCCGGGATCCGAACCAGTGAACCCTGGGCCGCCGCAGCGGAGCGCGTGCACTTAACCGCTTGCGCCACCGGGCCGGCCCCTAGATTAACTCTTTGATCATTACAAAATGTCCCTTTTATCCCTAGTAACTTTTTTTTGTTTTGAAGTCTAGTTTGTCTAGTATACCATTGTTAGTATACCATTCCAGCTTTCTTAAGGTTGTTTTTGAATGATTTATCTTTTTTCCATTCTTTTAATTCAACCTATTTCTATCTGTGAAATCAAAGTATGTCTCCTGTAGACAGCATAGAGTGGGTCTTGTTTTCTTTATCTAGTCTGACAATCTTTGCTTTTTGATTGGATTATTTAATTCACTCACATTTAATGTTATTATTGATAGAGTTGGGTTTATGTCTGATACTTTACTTTTGTTTTATATATGTCTATAGTATTTTTGTTCCTCCATTACTACTTTCATTTGCATCAAGTTAAACTGTTCTCTTGTAACATTTTAATTTCTTTAATGATTTTTCACTATATTTGTTGACTAATTTTCATAGTGGTGGCTCTGGAGCTCACCACATATGTCTTAACTTATCAGAATCTACTTGAGATCTATACTAATTTAATACCAGTGAGATATAAAAATGTTATTCCTTTGTAGCTCTAGCTCCTTTTTCCCTCTCAAGCTATCATTGTTATACGTATGACATTTATGTATATTACAAACCCAACAATATATTGTTATAATTATTACTTTATGCAATTTTATATCATTTATAGAAGCTGGGAGAAGAGAGGAGAGCAAATGTATATTTGCAGGGTTTGTTACATTAACCTTGTAATTTAACAGTTCTGGTTCTCTTCATTTATTCCCTTGGATACAAGTTAGCATCTGGTGTCATTTCCTTCCTCCTTATTTACAACTTTGATCCCACTCACCTCCTTGGTGCTATTATTGTCAAATATATTACATTTCTATATGCTATAGGACCAACAATAAAATCATTTACATGCTGTTTCATGCAATTGAAATTTAAATCAGATAAGAGAATAAAGAAGAAATATGCATTTATATTATCTTTTATATTTACAAAAGTCCCTTTACTGGTTCTTGTTTCTTTGTGTTTATTGAGTTACTACCAGGCATTACTTGCATTCAGATTAAACAACATTTCTTATCAAGTGGGTCTGCCAGCAACAATTCTCTTGGTTTTTGTTTATCTGTGAATGAATATTTTAATTTTACTTTCCATTTTGAAAGACGATTTTGCTGGATATAAGATTCTTGGTTGACAATTTTTTTTTCTTTCTTTCAGCTCTTTGAATATATCATCTGACTGGCTTTTGAACTCCACAGTTTCTCATGAGAAGTCAGCTGTTAATCTTATCTGGGGTCCCTTGTACAGACTGAGTCATTTTTCTCTTTCTACTTTCAACATTTCATCTTGACCTTCATCTTTTTATTATGATGTGTCTCAGTGTGGGTCTCTTTGCATTGCATTTATTCTGTTTGGAGTTTGTTGAGCTACTTGGATATTTAGATTAATATTTTTTATCAAATATGGGAAGTTTTCAAACATTATTTCTTCATGTATTTCCTTCCTTTTCTCTCCTTCTGTATGTTGGTGTATGTGGCCTCCTCCCCCCAGGAGATCTGTAGCCCTTGACTGGGAGCCCTGTCTTTCTGGCCACATACATGCAGAGTGGAGTTTCTGTCATGCTGAGATGGGATGGTGAGCTGTGGCTCGTGTATCAAGCACTCTCACTGTTCCTACTGAGATCTAGCAGGTTTCCTTAAGCAAATGTTCTTGCATTTGCTGTGTATCTTTGGGGACATTTCCAAAGACTTTAAATTGTAGTTTTTAAAATAATTTCACCAGTTATGATTGTTTTGCTCAGGAATGTGTTCATGGAGCTCCTGGTGCTGCCATCCTGGAGGTAGAATCCTCGCCTTCGTTCACTCGTGCACTTGTTCAACAAGTATTTGCTATGTTTCTCATATATGTCTCCAAGTGTGCTTCCATATCTTCCTCTTGGATGCCCCACTGCAGCTCAGACACCGATTCCTTCTCTCTTGAGTCCTTTCAACAACCTCCTGAGTGATCTCTGTCTGTAGTCTTGTCCTACTGAAATCCATCCTCCCCATGGCTACAAAAAATATTTAACCCACTTAAAACTCTACAAAGTTCCCAAGGTTTTTCAGAATAAAACTTAAGTCCTTTCCAACCTAGTTTACATCTGTCACTCATGCAGCATTTGTATCTCTTGTACTTTAATCATCTCGTCTAGCCTCAGCATGTACACTTTTGCTTTAATGTAGTTACACAAGTTTTCTTCACCTGCAACAACCTTCTGGCATATCTCAGCTTGAAAAATTCCTCTTTGATATTTAAGAAGGGTTCACTTTGATATTAGCTCAGGGTTCACTTCCTTAGGAAAATGGAGGCTGATTATTTTTTATGCCTCATATGCATAATGTTATCACAGATTTATAGTATTTGTTTTCCTATCTATCTTATATTTATTAAAATGTGGGCTTCCTGAAACCAGAGACCCTGCCCTTTACTGTTGTACATTTAGTACCATCCACAGTGCCTGACACACAAGGAGGAGGTTCATGAATAGGCTTAGTCAATTTAAAAAGAATTGGCTGTGATGTGACACCTATTTTCATGAAGCTTACGGTTCACCAGGAGTTTCAGTATGCAAGCCAGTTTAAGTTAGTGTGATGAACATCATGATAATTGCATAAGCAGAGTCATATGGAAACATAGGTAGAGAATGGGGCCAGAGGACAATGATTAGGGTTTATTTGAAATGGGTGGGATTTCAGTGATGGACTGTGGTAGGTGGCAGAACCTATCTCAGCATAGATGGAGGCAAAGATGCTGCTTATGGCCTGTGTGGAAACGGTGAATATTCTGATAAGACTCAAGGGAGGGGTTAGAGACACTGTCATGAAAGTAAATTCAGGTCAGATTCTGAAGACCCTTTAATGTCATTTTAAAGAACTTAGTTCTTTATTTTCTAAGCATTAATATTTGTATGATGTTTCCATTTGCAGACTAGACACAAGAACGTTGACTTACCAACCTGTCACAACTGTGAAGTCGTCAACGTGTGATTCATGATTTACTTAAGATTGGGAAGAAAACCGCTGCTGAAAGACTTAGAGAGCACCCACAGCACTTGATTTCTTCTTATGGTGAGGGACACAGTTTTTCACATTTAGGATTACGTGATGGAAGTGTTACAGCTGGCTCATTTTTGTCCATGAGCCAGCAGCCAGTTTGCAAACAAACTTGACCCATCTTCAGTGTTCATGGGAAATGACAGGGCATTTTGTGCAGACTAAAACATCTGCAACATAATGGTATCAAGATTAAAATCTACATCAGCAAAAATATTGTAGTTTAAATTACTGTTTCTTTATCTTAAAGAATATAAAAATGCTCTGTAGACTCAACATGAGCTGAAATGACGTTTTTGAACTCTGTGTTTGGTTTCTGGGAGTCTTTTTATGGGTAGGTAATGATGACAACAGGATCTAACCGAGCCCTTGAGTAATTTCTGTGGTTGCTTACGTGATAGTTAACACAGGATCTCACTGTAACAGGCACGTCTGCCTTCTCTGCAGGCAAATGGATCCTATGTGACTATTTGAAAGGCTGTGAGATGCTGGGTGCTCAACGAATATAAGTTCAGCTGAGGTGAATCTAAAATATGATTTTCCCACACGAAATGCTTCTGTCAAAATAAAAATAAAGAGTAATGAGGCTCTCCCGGAATCAAGCTTAGATGAGATACAGACCTGGCTTGGGGGTATCAAGGATGATGCATCTTCTTTTACATTTTCTTCCTTTCACTCTCTTTACATCCTGCTTCTGAGGAATGGTGCCAACCTGCCGTAAGCAGCGGTTGTTCAGGGATACGCTTCAGCGACCTGTCTGGGCCTGTGGGCCTGGGACAACATCCTCTCACCTGGTCCTGCAGCCCCACCTGGATGAACTATTTCCCCAAGGCTCAACTCTACTTCCCAGGTCAGATCGAATACCAGCAACTGGAGTGCATTGGAGACTGCGTCTGTGCAAAAACTTCTCTACACCCCAGGTTTTCCACCCTTTCAACTCATATCTGGTGCTCTTCCTGAGTCCTATATGCAAGAATGTGAAAATAACTATTATAATGGCTGGGGAGAAATTTACAGCTCGGGCCAAGTTCATGGAAAA
The DNA here is from genome assembly GCF_020826845.1 of Diceros bicornis minor. NCBI lineage: Eukaryota > Metazoa > Chordata > Mammalia > Perissodactyla > Rhinocerotidae > Diceros > Diceros bicornis. The sequence goes on from NW_026690889.1 coordinate 1,604,992, forward strand.
TATACTGTGGGAAAAAGCAGAGACCTTGTGGAGTTTCCACTCTACTCACATTCTGGAAACTACACACACACACGTGACTATATGAATTAAGCCATGCCCAGCCCACGAGCCTCGAGCCATGTGCCATGAGAAAAAGAAAGCCAGGTGGAGGACACAGGGTCTGTGGGACAGTGGAGCACCACCGAGGACATTCTGTCCACGCAAGTGACATTTGAGCAGAGATCTGAAGGACACAGGACAGCAAACCATGTGGATATCTGGGGCAAGAGCTCTCAGAGCAGAAAGAGCATCCCTGAGGCAGCAGTTTAAGAAACAGTAAAGAGTCAGCCAGTGTGGCTGTAGGGAGGTGGCAGAGGGGAAGAGCGGTCGCAGATGGGGTCAGAGGCCACTGTGGGCAGGATGGTGTCGGCATTCAGAGGACACTGGAGCGCCTCAGCCTTTTCCTCCACCAGTGAAATGGAACCTGCATTCTGTGCTAGGTCTATGCAGGTCCTTGGCTTCTGCAACCACATTTTATACTCACAACAAAGTTTTGAAGGAGCTGTTACAGTAGCAAAAAAATTATTGAGGACATCAGAGAGAGCAGACAACCTTACTAGGTCCACAAAGCCAATAGCTGGGGCATCCCAGCTTCAAAACTGGAATTCCACGATTCCAAAGCCCACTCCTACTCATTATGTCACAAAACAGGGGAATAAAACAAATAGACTCACCTGGCATGTCCTCTCTCACGCCTCAGGCTGCCACATCGTTGCCACCTTCAGCCTCTGCTCAGCGTCCCACAGTTTCCTTTCTGATTCATTGCTTTTAATCTGTGGATAGCTTTTTTTTTTTTCCTATCTCCATCTCATTCAAATGAGCACATGATTTTTTCTCTCGACCAAATTCAGAAAAATTTTCTCTATTTGTAGAAAAAGAAAGAATACAATAAATAAACTCTCATGATATGCATTGACTTATATTTATTGTCAACCACTTAACACCGTTTATTTGAAATATTCCATATCTTTAAAATTTAGAGCTCACTAAATGATTTTAGACCAGAAAATGTGCCTTCAAAAGTTAATGTTGTAGATTATCTAATTTTCATTATTAAAGCATACATCCATTGCATAAGTTCTATTTTCTTGTTTTATCTCAAATGTGGTGAATGCATTTTATGTGGAAGCTTTTATAAGAGCCATGTTTTATAGTTGTGTACATTTATTACAGCTGAGTGTATCCATGACTAAAGCAACACATAAAAGGTGAAGTTTGTATTTTGTATCCTGATTACAGTGATGGTTACATGCATCTATTAAAGGGTTAAATGTTATAGAACCATACACTAAAGGGAAAAAAAGTGGAGTTTAAACAGAATGTCTAACTAATATTAATGGGTCTGCAAATAAAAATACATCTTTTTATGATTCTTTAAACTCTAAAAATGCAAAGTTAATCAACAATTATGAAACGATGAAGAATTTATGAAGTGCTAAGTAAATATCAACTATATTTAGCATGTCTTGGGTTATAGCTTTATAGTAGGTGCTTTTAAGAGTAATGAACTGATGTGTCAAAAACAGTTCTCCAAAATAGAAAAAGATGGAATTGTAAGGGAGAAAATAGGTTTCTGCTAAGGATCTTGTCTTCAGAGTCAGATGTTCTCTGCCATTTCCCCTATTTCCTATAACCATCATCACCAAAACAACCACCAGCGAGGTTTTACCCTTTGAATGCTCAAAGCTGACTTGTCATGCTTCCCTGCCAGGGCTTCAGAATGCTCCTCCCCCACCTCTGCTCTTCATTTCATGGGTGCCATGTAGTTGTATGCAGCTTTCAAGTGATCCCAGCTTCCTGGTCTCCATGCCCCTGTGCCTGCCACCCCTCCCTCGAGTGTGGGTGAACCTAGTGCCTCACGGCTCATGGACAGAAGATGGTGAAAGTGATGGAGTGCCACTTCTGGGATCCGGTCACACAAATCCGTGACTTCTGTCTTGCTGTTCATAGTTCTTCTCACTTGCTCCCTCTGATGAAACCAGCAGCTTTGTTGGGACCTGTCAAAGGGAGAGGCCCACAGGCAAGGAATTCATGGCAGCTTCAGGCCAGTAGTCCTGGAACAAAGACACAAGTGAGCTGAGAATCAGATTCCTCCCCAGTGGTGCCTTCAGATGCGACCACCGCCCAGCCAGTGTTTTGATTAAAGCTTTGTGAGAGACCCCAAACCAGAGGGCCCCACTCAGCCACACTGGGATTCCTGACCACAGAAGCTGTGAGATCATCAGCGTTGTTTTTTTAAGCCACTATGTTTTGGGGTGATTTTTGTTTTGAGGAAGATTGGCCCCATGCTAACATCTGTTGCCAATCTTTCTCTTTTTTCTCCCCAAAGCCTCAGTACATAGTTGTATATCATAGCTGTAGAGTTGTAGCTCCTCTATATGGGATGCTGCCTCAGCATGCCTTGATGGGCAGTGAATGGGTCCACGCCCAGGATCCAAACTGGTGAACCCCAGGCCACTGAAGTGGAATGTGTGAACCCAACCGCTGAGCCACCAGGCCGGCCGCATTGGGTGATTTTTTAATGCAGCAATTTATATGCCATCTTAGCTTTCAGGTCTCAGCTTAGGTGAAGATGTTCTATCTTTTCGATGAGGACTTCACTCCTCAACCTATGGCAGACTCTTCTTACATTCTTTCTTTCAGGCCCATGTTTATTTTTTTAATTACACATTTTTTCAATGTGCTATTATTTCACTTACAAATTTGTTTAGTTATTCATTGTCTATTCCCACTTTATCCTTCACTATAAGTATCTAGAAAATGTTTACATTCAATAAATATTAATTGCATAAGTAAATGAATGGGTGGAAGAAACACAAACTTACAACCTTACAAAGAAAATTTTTCTGAGAAGGTAGATGTTTAATCAGAATGATTATTCAGAGGACTATTTTTCAAAAAATATTATTTATACCAGCCTGGATGGCAAGAACATTCTGACCAGGAGTCATGGGTCAGGAAGGAAGACGAGGCTCTCAGATGCGGCAGCCACAGCAGAGGGTTTAGAAGACTGGGACAGGCAGTGCCACCCAGAGCAGGTTGCAGCCTCTAACGTTTGTCATTCACAGCTCTAGGCACTTTACATCTGTGAATTTTTTCTTTTCTTTTTTTTTTTTTCTTACCACTCACAATGATCCAGTGAGGAAAATCTTTATATTTGCTTTTTACTCAATTTTCAGTGTCAGATAGTTTACATGATTCGCTAGGAGCCACACGACAAGTAACAAAGTAGGGTCTGAATTCTGGTCTGACTCCAAACACACGTACATGTACACATGCCCTAACTTCCGCTGTCACGTGCTATGGAATCAGACCCAAGACACATGTTCCTTAACACTAGCTGCACATTAGAATCATATAGAAGACTTTGAAAGGTATCCATGCCTGGCTGAGCCCTGATATACTGCTTTAGTTGATTTTTATTATGAATGTCATTTAGAGGGTGTACTTTCCACATCTATCCTAAAAACTTTGGAATTACAGGGCATACTATTTGCATAAGGAATTTAAATTATCATGGGAGGAACAGAGATGGTTGACAGCCCAGGAAGGTAGGATTAACGTTTCCCACCAAGCAGAGGACCAGAGACGCTCCAAGGTGGGGTACTTCGAGACAACATTGGTGAGGGCATGAACCTTACCTTGGGACACTGTAGGAAGAAGCTTCTGCTGTGTGATGTGGCTTTGGATCTGTAACTCAGTGTCACCTGAGAAGACTCTTAAGCCTTTCAACAAACTTCTTTGTTTGATCAGATTCAAGTTTGTTTGACCCCTTTTTATGATCAGATTCGAGTCTTCGTAAATTAACTAGGAAAACTGATAAAACACAATACAGTTATGGAAATTTGGTAGACTGGTACCAACCTAGCAGTAGCTAATACTTTATTTTTCATTTAACGAGACTTTTTTTTTTACCTTTTTGTTTCCCTCAACAAATTTATAATTCTGCTTAAATTTCTCTTTTCCTAAATTTATATTTCTCCTTCTTAAAAATAAAATACTAGACCAGGTGAAGTTTCTCTTTTCCTCATTATTAAAGATTATGGCCACAGTGATAGACTTCTAGAAGTTTCTGCGTTTAATGACTTCGGTTTTCACCTGGAAAGGCTTATATGTCTCACAGCATCATTCTCCTGAGAGCTCATCCTACACAGGCCTGCGGTTTTAGAACAAAGTGAGATAAATGAAAGGATCTCCAGAAAGTAAAATTAAAGACTTAAAGTTTCTGTGTGGGTTAGTTGTGATCTTGGTTTATGAGCCTTTCCCAGAAAATTGAATGCAGTGAAAGAGTGAGAAAAATAACACCACACATACACCTCCAGGGTCTTGAATTACCCGGAGAAAGATAGTTTCATCCAAGCCCAGAGAAAAAACGAAAGCTGAGGTTGAATTGAAGGATTTAGGTAGCAGGACAGCAGCTGCCAAGCCAAAGTCTGTGCAAACCAGCAACCAGCCAACCCCAGGCAGTGGTTACCAAACAGAGCATCGTCTGTGCTCCCCGCTGGCAGGGACACCTGCTGACTAGCTGGGCACTGCAAATCTTTGACCCCAGGTACCCTGGCGTTGCAATGGGTACTTGCCATCCAACAGGAATGATGCTCTGGTCTGAATATGGCTTCTCTCTCTGAGATGTACGTAGTGGCAGAAGCAAGTGAAGTACAGACAGACAGTTGTATAGACATTGGGAGTGTTGATGGTCTGAGCTCTCTCGTGCAAACAGATGACAGGGAGAGACCTGGAAAGTATCAGCCTGGGTGCCAGCCACAGTTTCTCCTCCATTTTCTTGGAAGAAGCTGGGATTTGGAAGCGATTTCTGGGCTCTTGCTGTGTTGTGCATGGCAGAATAAACATGGCTCTAAAAGAGTCTATTAGGGATAATTAATCATTTTAACCCAGGATGGTTTTTGGAAGGGCTCGTATACCTTCACCACAGGAGGAATTTCTAAATACCTAGCGAAGGCACCATATTTTTTAAAAAAACATTTTAACAAGGACTGTTTCTTCCGAAAGCATTTTCTATCTAAATGCATTGATGGCTGGACCTCAAGGAATGATTTAAGTGTTTTTCTAAAAAACAAGGCAGGTACTTCTCAATGCAACTGTTTTTAGGGAGAACACAGGGCACTTTTTGTGGGATACATCTTGATATTTACAGAGATTTTAAAAGACAATATTTGGGCTGTGGTTTAAGAATCAAACAGTATTAAGTATATAAATAATGACAGGCTGGAACTCTTTCTAAAATAATATATACTAACTGTTCAACACACGGCCAAATCCCAGAGGCCAGAATGTGCTGTGAGAAGGCACCAACAGGTTTGTTTCCTGGGCATAAATGGCTGGAGGGACTGACTGGTACGGGTGGGCCTCGTCCTGCACATGGCACCAGTGAACAACCACATGGGAACTGCTCTGAAAGGTCTTTATCATTAATCTCGGTGTAATCCACGGAATTAATTCTGCTCTTTAAGACTCTTCTTGAAGAGTTTATGTTGGGGGAAGAGAATTTGTTGTCTGAGAGGGACAGTGCATTTTTTCCTTCAACATAGTGGCCAACATTGACTTGTCTTATTTGGGGCGTTACCGCTTCCACTGGCACGGCAGCTCCACAGGAGCAGGAACTTCATCCGTTTGGTTCACTCTTGCATCCCCAGTGCCGAGGGCAGTGGCTGGCACACAAACATGTGACTTTACGTTGCTCTCTTATTGCGCTCATTTTTGTAAATTCATTGGCATGCACTTCCATCCTAGGCTCCAACTTAACTTCTGGGTTTGGGAGGAAGGCAGGCACTGGGATTTGTAAACTTGAAACATCTTCAGTTTAATTAGCACAGTGTGATTTGGATGTATCTATGCACAGCACAAAAAAAGAAGATGATATCACCGACGTGGAACTGACAGCAGTCGCTGACCCTCGAGGGAGCAGTACAGGGAGGCCGTTCTCCACCGCGTGTCTTCTGTGCTCTCAGGCACACGGCCGCTCCTGCGCTGGCCCTGTGACGACTGCGAGGCTCGATCCAGCCTGTCCTCCTCACAGACGCTACTTCTGCTCCTACTCTTGGCCGTCCATTGGGAGTGGGAGCTTGGGGCTTCTGTCTCCAGAATCCAATCAGTCCAGGACTCCGGCTCCTCCAGCAGAATATGGCCAGACGTGACAGGCTGAGCTGGCCGGACACAGGTCCCTTTTTAGGGAAACAGGTCTGCAGTTAATTCTATTTATTCTAGGTTTTCCTCCTTTCCCCCATTCTCAGGAAACTTTAGCAAGTCAAGTTACAGAAAAAAACTGGTCTGACTTTTCTCTTTTTCCTCTAAGTCCTACTTTGTGGACTCAGCTTTTGAAATTCAAATGTCAAGACAACAAATTTCCTCTTTATGCTGTTTCAATAATTCTTGTTTCAGGAAAAGGACTTTTCAGGTCGAGCTGTCTGAGTGGAGGTCGGTCATGGGAGATAGAAATTACAAGGGAGAACTGTACAGTGAGTAATTTATCAGAATGCACCCCCACACTTGGGCTCGTAGATTCATATCTGGAATGCGTATGAGTAAAGGTTACAAGGATATGAATATCATCCAAGATATCAGAGTAAGCAGAGCCTTAGAGACTAAGAAATGGGTCAAGAAGCCCAGAAAATGGAGAGCACCTGCCAAGAACCCAGGCACTTGGACATTATTAAGAGCTTGGAGGGGCCACAAATAGCTCAATTTAACCCTGCTTCATGAAGGTCTTCATGTCCTCCTGGGTGAAACCAGGCCTACGGTTATAGAGATGAATTAAATCCATTCAACTCAAAGGGTTAAAAGGATTGAAAGGTAGGAATCCTCCCGGACCATGACAAATTGCAATAATTACACATACACAAACTATGCTTTGCCTTGATATATCAGTTGGAAGTGTTTTGGAATGCATAATTGACTAAATGTCTCAATTTTCCACTTCAGCTTCATTTGTAGATAAATTTTAAGATAGGTTTTGAGTTTATACACCAATTCTCCCTGGAGAAGAGAAAAAAGTAAAGCAGGTTTTAGGAACAGTGCCAGTTCCTAGTGACTGATTCTTATATGGATCAAAATAGAGGACTATTTATTTTGTCCTGCATTTTTGAAGATTTATTCTTTATCTACATCCAGGAAGCAGTATGTTATGAAGTGATGTGCAAGTTGAGGTTGAAAATATTCACTTCCTATTAATAATAGAAGACAAGGGGAGCCAACTGGTATGAGTTATATGCCCAGACTTCAGATCCAAATCCTTTGTTGTGCTGAGCAAATTCAGTAATCCACTTCCACAGATGGAGTGTAGGAGGGGCCTAGGGTGGTACTTGAGGCTGATGCTGGAGAAACCAACAGTGTTTTGAAGGAGGCGGAGAAAGGAGTGTGGTGATATGGTCATGGCCAGTTTTAGAATTAGAAAACTATTAGTCTCTGGTATTAGTACCAGACTTCCCAGAACAAGACTAATAGCATCTTTTGATTTATGATATGGATATAACTGGAAAAAGTCATTTTTTTTTTCTAGCACAACCGCATGACAACTTTTAGGGTTCTGGAGTTTCTGAAATTCAACCTCTACATTTCTACACTGCTTCACAGTAAAAACTCATAAGTAAATTTCCATTTGGAAAATGAATTAGGACTTCCAGGAAAGGTGGATACAAACATGTTGACAAAGATATCATATGCTAATTTGTATCAGTAAATCTCTGATAAAGTAGTTGTTATGTGCCAGGCAGTGTGCGAAGAATCAGAAACTCAATGGTCAGACCAATCAACTCTCCTTGATCTCAGGGTTCCTGGAGATGAGACAAGCGTAGATTAATCACACGATGAGATTAGAACACATTGAGAAAACATACGTTGGGAGAGAATGGTGGGAAGTGAGACAATGGCATCCTGAGAGGTAGACTATATTTCTGACACTGATTCTAAGATTTCATGACTCACGTGCCTTTATACCAACTTTTCCTAAAATTAATTCCAACACCATTGTAACTGGGTCTTCCTGCTACCTTTAGTATTTCCTGGAATGGTCTGCATTTCCAAACCAAAACCCTGACATAGCTCTCTGCTCTGCGGTGCTCTGTGGATGTCTTCTCCAAACAAACTGTGCTCACATCTGTCCACATTTCTGATGGAGCATCCACGATCTCAGATGGTTGGTTGAAAGATGAACAAAAGGCACAGCAGATATAAATAAATGCCCTTTCTAACATGGAAATAAATATTTCTACAGCAAGTATTCTGTCTAGACAGAATTACCAAATTTAAGTTAAACTTAATAAACATTTATTGAGTACTTTCTCTGTAGAAGATACTTTGCTGGGTGCCAACTAGTATATACAGATAAACCCAATCTCTACCATCTAGAAAGACTGTTGTCATAGATAACATAAAAATGCATAATGTATTGGATAGTGTTATAGAGATGTAGTCAAACAGCATAGTAGAAGATTAGATTAACTCTTGCTGGGAGAGACTAAGTTGAAAAATTGCATTTAAACTGGTGTTATATAAATTTAACAAATTATTTTAGATATATCATTTAGGAGACATACATATTCTGCAAAGCATATGAATAAAAATGGATATGATGGGGCCACAAACTTGTCCACACAATACTAATATGTGAAGAAAACATGATTTCTTCATTTTTTATTTTCTCTGCTTTTTCTTGTAACCAATCCATCCAAATGTTCCAGTAGATTCTTCAATAATCTCTCCTCAAGGTCTTGGACACATCAAATAATATATTAATTCTGTTTTTCTCATTGGAGCCTTCTTTCTGGAAATCCACCATCCTCCTACACCAATTTGGATGCCATTTGGTGGGCTAGCCCTTGTCAGCCTGAAATCTGAGAGGAATAAACATTTGCTACCACAGCCTACCCTGTATTGTCTTGACTGCTGGAGAAATTGGTGCTGAAAGTGGGGTACCACCACAAGAAGAATGGCAGGGCGTTAAGTGGCAGAGGGAGAGAGAATTTGCCCCCATGTGTGCTGGCAATTAGATGTGTGTTGTGCCTCCCAAGGGGCAGGGGATTCAGGCGTCCACGTGACCAGAAGTAGAAGGAGCCGGAAGTCAGCAAGAGGGCCTCTCCAGGTCTTAGCTTTGTTCTTACAGATTAATAAATTTTCCTTTATCAGTCACTGCAATTTTAGTGTCTGCTGGAAAAGAGGGTAGATAATGGTATTCAGTTCCCATGTTTAATTCAAATAATCAAGGGATTGTTATTTATGGGAGAGACTCTGTGAGACTCTGGGCTCTGGCAGCCCCTTCAGGGCTTGGGTGATGGGGCAGCACAGGGTTGGGGACAGGACTCCAACCCCACTTTGCAAGAATCTCATCACCGCTTGGGCGAGTTAGCAGGACCACCATCAGCTATGACAATGAGAGTCGACGACCTACCTGACACGCCCATGTTCTTTCTCGTATTAGGTGATGCTGGCTGGCACAACAGCGGGACTTCTCAGGGGAAGGTGCAAGCAGAAAGTAAGAACCCGGCGGACACACCTGTAGGCTCTTTCAGGGACAGTTTGGCACTCCTAAAGGTCTGAGAGGAGGAGCTCATGTGTGGGAGGACAGGGGGCGGGGGTGGGGGGGGGGTGGGGGGAGGCACAGGTGAGGACAAAACCCACGTGCTTCTAAGACCAACGTTGCTTCCAGTATATTCATAACCACACATTCAAAAAATGATGACATTGGTTTATAAAAAAATCACCATTACTGTCCTGTGAGCACTGCTGTCTCACGACATTTTCTGTTTACTAAGCTATTTTTACAAAGTGACTGTAGGAATGTGATGAAAATTGATGTTTGTTGTATATGAGGATGAATTCTAGATGGTTTCCTATCTTTCTAAATGGATCTTTCTCATGGTTAGTTCACTGGAGACAGTGTCCCTTGTAGCAAAGGTACACCAAAACTATTATTTCTCTGGCAATAACAGGTTATTTATTTATTGAAATTATTGGTTAAAATGGTAACATGTGGTTGTTTCCCATCTAGTCAAGGACAAGAGTTGAATGTCGCTAAGAGGCACAATGGTTCCAAATAAAGAGATTTACAATATGGAAGCCATGAAGCAAAATCGTGTTTAATATATTAATGTGATATTAATTAATTATTAATATAGCATATTAATTATATTAATATATTATAATAATTATAAAACACACTAATATACTGTATTGTATATTAATATAGTGTGTACAATACACTACTATACTATACTATATATTAATGTATTATATACATCTATTAATTACATAATTAATTATATTATGGATTAATATTATATGAATAATAATACAGCATATTGATTAATCAATTGATACAATATCAATCTCATAACAGTTGACATTACTTATAATAATACATATCACATACGCATGTACAACCCATGTCTAGGCATCTCAAGGGAGCAGTCCCACAAAAGCCGACTTTTTTCCCGGGCTGCTTGAGAAGCAGGCAGTTCTCTCACACAACAGAGACCAGAGCCCAAGGTAACTTGGGACTCCGCTTCTTACGGTATCCAGCTTCTGGTAGTCTGGCTGAAACCACAGATATTCGATTTCAGAAGCCTCTTTCAAAACCTGCGAGTTTTCCTGTGCTTAATCCCCAGAACTTCCACCGAGCTCCTAAAAGTCCTGCGATGCTGCGCTCCATCCTCGCGTGCGCCTTGCGATCTGCAGTAAGGATGGCATTCAGAGATGGACCTGTCCAGGTGTTTCCAGCTTAACAAATGCAGTGGAAGTTTCCCAAATTCTTATTGTCTGGTGTGAATCCCGAGGCTGTTAGGGATGCATATAACCAAACTGTTCCCTTCTGAGTTAGTCTTACGGAAAAGTAGGACATGCCAGATGCCGATATGTAACAACACAGGTCCAGTTCAGATCGATAAGTGTGTGCATCCTTAGTCCATCACCATGGACTGTCCTCAGCGGGGGCTGTCAGGAACACGCAGACAAAGGGGACCTAGTCCTTGTTCTTGAGAACCTTATGTTCTAGCAAATTCTTGAGCTGCTTAGATATTAGAAATCGCTTTTATGTAAGTTGGCACAGTTCATTATTTTCCGTATTGAAAAATTGTCCCAGAGAGAAAGAAAAACACACATTTATTGGCCAACTACTATGTGCCAGGAATGTCACATGTATTATCTAATTTAATCCTCTCAGCAATCCTAAAAGAAAGGTACCATTGTCTTCACTTGTGCTTCAATAACCAGCTCGAGGACAAAAGGGATCCATTGCAGATTGGTCAACCCCAAAGCTTTTGTTCTTTCCTCAAGTACCTGGACATTTGATTTTAATAAACTTTTTCTTCCGTTGGTGATGTCATAAAGTAGATATCTCTAGAGAGCAGATCAGAAAAATCAGCAAATTAACACACAGAACATGGTTGTAGACATTGTTTAAGTTTAAATTCTCCCAGCTGTTTCTGCATGTCTGTTTTTCAGATTTTTGTCACTTTGTGTACAAGGTTGGCAAGGACAGCCACCTCTGTCTTCCTTTCATGGGGGAACCATTTCTCAGCTTCCCATGAATCTGGACGCTACTCACAGTGCTGTTTGTGAGGACAGGGAACTATTAAGGATCCCTGATCTGTGGCTTTTTGGACTGGTGGCGTGCCTCTATGATGCTGCCCTGTTAGGGAGTGCCTCTGGCACATGAACACCCTAACAGAAAGATGAATTGGGCTAACAGGTTTACTCTGAGATCTAGGAATATACTTTTCCTTCCAAAATTAAATGGCCCATATCCGTACAACTCAAAGATTTCCATCAAGAGCTGGAATCATTTGAGCCTGTGATTCTTAACCTTTAGGGTGCATCAGACTCAGTGAAGTCTTAAAAGTACATGTGCCTGGGGCTGGTCTGGTGGCATAGTGGTTAAGTTCGCGTGCTCTGCTTCGGCCGTCTGGGGTTCGTGGGTTCGGATCCCAGGCTCGGAAGTACACACCGCTTGTCAAGCCATGCTGTGGTGGCATCCCATATACAAAATAGAGGAAGATTGGCACAGATGTTAGCTCAGGGCCAGTCTTCCTCACCACAAAATAAAAGTACACATGCCTGCTTCTTATCCCTTGGGGGTTCTGGTTCATTTGATCGGGGTGGGGGCCAGGAACTGAGCAGCTGTGTTTTTATAAAATGTCCATCATTTTACTGGCCTCCAAGTTTGAGAACCACTGACCCAAGCAGACAGCCCAGGTTCTGGGTCTTTATCTGCTGCCTCAGCCACCGCTGCTCAGGTGGATCTAGAAGCCGTAATTCATCACTCAATGGTTCTAGTTGTCCCAGTGGGCAGCTCTAACTCCACCTGGTTAAAGTCAGGGATTTGTGTAGGTTCAACGAGGAGGCTGCCCACACTTGATCTCTTACTAGAGTCTAAGAGCCTCTTATCAGTTTTCTCTTAAAATAATGTTTTCAAAAATGAAAATTGAGGGATCATGTGATATTAACCTCACGACAAGAAATGCCTTTTCCTAAATCCATGTCCTTAGTGTGGAAAATGTCCTGTTAGGGGGGGATCTGTGTGTCTGCGGCTCCATGTTGGTGCTGCAGTCAGGAGATGGCCCAAAGGCATCGATCACTCCCCCATCATAATGAATTGACGTATATTAATCTTAGTGCCCGTTACTGTGAAATGCGCTCGTGTGCGTTGTATAATTGGTATGGTGAGTAATAAGAGAGTTTATGCCCCATTTTATTTCATGGAACAACTAATAAATCACAGTGAGTTATGCTTTATTCCAAAACCTGTTTCCATTCTTAAATTTGTGCATGCTTTACGAATCCACCTGCTTCTGTTGGAACCAACACTCCTCTGTGCTTTTACTAAGTTATGAGCATTCTGTGGAAAGCTTGTTTTAAAAGATAAGAATGGTTACTAGGAAAAACGAGACACATTCAAACCCTACACCTAACTAGCTTTGTGAGGGGCTTCCATGACGCACATCATTTCCTCCCAAAACCTCTGTAAAATATTCAAATCATTGACAGTGTGGGAGAAAAGAAGCTGCTTCCCAGTGAATCACTGTCACTTACCGTCCTTGTGGCCAACTGCATGTGTGACCTCTGAAGGGAATCTCTCAGAACCGTGTGAATGGTTCACAGACTGAGTGATGACTCCTACAGTGCCATCCTCAACACCTCAACAAGTTTTGGAGACGGAGGAGTCGTCACAGCTCACACTCACCCCTGTTGGTTTCCTGCCTGTCCTTGCTGCTCTGATTCTGTCTTGTGGATTTCTCACTGGGGCTCTACTTCCTCCACTCCCAGATGTCAGCTGCACTCTAATATCACAGATTACTTGGCTGCACCGCCCCTGAATGCTGTCTGTATTAATTATGTAGTGCTGCATATCAAATCACCCCAAACTTAGTGACTTAAATCAAGAGTAATAATTCATGATCTCTCTCCTCTTCTGGAGGTGAGGAGAGTGGAAGCAGCATGCTCAAGTGGTCCAGGCTCAGGGTCTCTCTGGGGTTGCAGTCATCAAAGGCTGGGTTGGGGTTTGCAGATGCACTTCCAAGGTGGGTCATTCACATGCTAGCTGGTTCCTCTCCACGGGCACGTCTCCAGGGGGCTGCTTGAGTGTCTTCCTGACGTGGTGGCTGGCTTCCTGCAGAGAGTGATCCAGAAGACCTGGGTGATGGAAACTGCAAGTCTTTTGCACATGCTGCTGCTTTGGTGGCCCAAGCCAGCCCTAATTCCATAGGGCAGGACCTACAAAAGGGAATAAATACAAGGATGTGGGACCACAGGGTGCCATCTTGGGTGCTAACTAACCAGTACGTTCCACTAGCTTCCACCCTCATGCAGGTGGAAACCCAAGGTCATCTGATGACCTTGAAGGCATCCTCTCTGACTTGTTTTCCACCACTGTCCCCCATTCCTCTGTTTCAGCCACAATTCCCCCCTTTTAACGTGCCAGACTCTCTCCTCTCCCGGGCTTTTGCACATGTCCTTCCTCTATCGGGTCCTCTCCCCGCAGATGTCTGCACGGCTTATTCCCTCATTCCTTGTGGGACGTCACTCCAACGTCACATCCTCAGGAAGGCTTCTGGGCCCCATATTTAAAACTGAAATGCCAGGCCCCATCCTCAGCACACCTTATCTCCCTTCCCTGCTTCAATTTCTCTTTGTTACTTATCACCGACAGTGCCCACCTGTGAATCAGCTCTCCCTCTCAAAAAAAAAGAAAAAAGAAAAAAAGAGCCCTGATTTGTATCATTTGCATTTCCATTGCATAAACACTCATTCACCACAGCCCATTTATTTCAAACTGTCATCCTGATGTCTCGGAAAACGACGTCGGGAGAAATTTGCCCACTCAGCCCTCCTGAGCCGTTGGCCAGCTCCACCTCTGTCTTTCTCCCTCCCGCACTGTGCGAGTTTTACTTACTTCTTTCTTTTAAGGTCCACGGAACAGAAATTTTGGTCTGTTTTGTTCACTGCTGGATCCTCCATGTCTAAAACACTGCCTTCCCACAGCAGGCACTCGATAAATATCTGATGGACCAGTGGTGTTGGGAGGTCTGTGCTTTGCCTGGGCCCGTTGGCAGTGCTTTCATCCATATTTCCATGAAGTGGAGGAAGTGGAGGGGAAGAAAGGTTTACTTTATGGTCATATGACTAGTGAAAATAATTGCCCACACTAGGAAGAGAACACACAGAATTACCGTGAAAGTGGGTGTGTGGAATAACTAAGCTGATAATCAAGAAGTGACCCGGGCTTAGTGATGATCTTGTTGATAGATCTAAATTGGCTTCAAGTCTCTCAGAATTCCAAAACTGTGATAATAGTTATGATAATAACTTTGAGACATATACAATTCAGAACACAAATAAACAGAAAGATGAATAGCTCTTCATATATTCAGAGATGTTTCTCATATATAAAGGAATGATTATATTTCACTTGGAAAAGCCAGGAAAGGATTACTCAAGAAATCCTGCTGAGAAAAAATGGCTATTTATACAAAAATAGAATTAACTATTTATTTAATACCACTCTTCAAAATAAATTCCAGACCAAGATCAAAAGGAAAAACCTTTTAAGAACTGGACACATGTGTGGGAGAATAATAATCTTAAATCAAGATGTACTAGAACTTCCCAAGCACAAACTCAAGAAATAGTAAGAGAAATATGATGGATTCAATTTTGTAAACAAAGAAATTATATATTTAAACTATAAAGAACAAATTAAGTTGCAAACAATAACTGGAAATGATTCTTGGTAATACTTAAATAATATATAACAACCAATAAAAGTGGTAGGATTGCATTAAAAGTTGACACCAACATGAATAAAACATTCACAGAAAAGGACATGAATAAACAACTCAAATGGCTAAAACATATAAATTTATGTTAAAATGTGCAGAAAATTGTAATCTAATACTGTTTTCACCTATGAAGTTCGCAAATAATTAAAAAGTTATATTCCTCATAGCTGGCGTACATTTGGCAAGACAGGTACTTCCCCATTTCTTTAGTGGAAAACTTAATTGATATACTCTTTCTGGAAAATAATCTGACAATATGCACCAATTTCCTTTAAAATAGTCATATTGTTTGATCTAATAATCCCGCATCTAGGAAGCTATCCAAATGAAATAGTGATAAAAGAAGAAAAATACGTGTGCACCAAGGTGTATATTATAACATTATTATAATAGAAGCTATTTTTAAAGAACATAAATGCCCAACATTAGCAGAATAATATATAAATTATACCATATTCATGTTATGGAAGTGTGCAAATATTAAAGCTGATGTTTACAAAGAAATTTTAATATTGTAGGAACATTTTTATGAATATGAAATTAAGTAAAAATGTCTAGATACAAAACGGTCATGCAGTACAGCCTCATTTATAGTATTGAACTAAAGGAAGGAAATTCACCAAATATTAATAGGAATTATATCAGAGTACTGTAGTGGAATTTATGAGTCATCTTTATTTTCTTCTTCACTTGTGTTTGGTTTTCTATAAAGAGCATTTGTTATGCTTTTACTCAGAAAAATAGTTTAATGATTAGACAGCAGTGAGTTAATGTTCAGTGTAGGGTCTGGCCTTTGAGAGCTTCTCAGCTGGCGGAAGCCGCGTGTGTCGAGTCAGCCGCGCCCTTCCTCAGGGCCTTTTCTCACAAACGTCTTAGTTACTGTCACGGCCTGGAGTGTGTCCTCATAGAAGTGATATGTTGGAGTCCTAGCCCCCAGTACCACAGAACGTGACCAGATTAGAGACAGGGCCTTTAATGAGGAGATTAAATTAAAATGGAGCCATTAGAGTGGGCCCTAATCCAATCTGAACTGTGTTTTTATAAGAAAAGGAAGTTTGGACACGTGGACCCCAGAGATGTGCACACAGAGGGACGACGGTGTGAGGACCCAGGAAGACGACCATCTGCAGCCAAGGAGAGAGGCCCCAGGAGAAGCCCGCCCTGCCCACACCCGGATCTCAGACCTCCAGCGTCCAGCACCGGGGGAAGTCAATTCTGTTGTCAAAGCCGCCTGGTCGGTGGTATAGTCGTGGCGGCTCAAGCAGAACAAGACAGGTACTGTTTTTGGCGTGGTTACCTGTAAATACGGATTGGAGCTAAACCAATGGAGCTCTGTGAGCAGGAGCCTGGTCACATTAATGATGTGACCTAAATGGCTGAACGTATTAGCCACGTGCACTGTCTAGAAGGCATTATTCTTTTAAGAGGGTGGTATTTTAAATAAGACTGTATGAGTTTACACTTATGTGTAATGCTAAAACTTTTAACATTGGTATTAATTTTCATCATTCTTGGCTGAAGAAACAGGGGAGGATGGCTTTTGGATAAACTACAAATATTGAAATGTCATTTGTGGAGTGTTTGGTTTCAAATTTGGGAAAAAGTACAAACAAGGCAGACATAGTGTGGAAAGAAAATGCCCCGAAGGCGTGACTGTGATTGAGTTTGCTGTTTGGCGAGTGAGCAAACCCGCAGAAGGGAGACCCCGTGGGCGGGTAACAGCGCAGGCGCCTCCGTAAATCTCGGAGCCAGCAGATCATTGTTAGAGCGCAGACGCCGTCAGCATCCTGGTGGAAGTGCTCTGAGATATGGCCTGTGAAAATCGCTGTACTTCTCCAAAGAAGGATATCGGGTCATACACAACAGCACTTTTAGCCATACTCAATTACAATGCACACTTCGTTTGTTATGAAATCTGGAAAATAAATGTTTCTCTGCTGCTCTAACCTTCTGTGAAGGTGTGCAAGTTACCACTTTGCCTGCAGGAGTCTGGCAGAGTTTGCCTTCTCTGTCTCTCTCTGTCTCTCTGTCTTTCTCTCTCTCCCTCTCTTTCTGTCTCCCACCTCCCTCTCTCCCTGCCACCATCGTCTAAACTTATTATTATAAAAAATTCCAAACACATGTACAAGTGGAGGCAACAGTCCAGTGAGCCCCCGTGTACCCAGCACGGGGTTGTAACAATTATCGATATGAGGACAGTTTTGTTTCCTCTAATACCCCCACCCACTGGCCCATCCTCCACTAGATTATCTTGAAGCACAACCCAGCAATCATCCTTTGACTTGTCTTGACATTGTGGCTTTCCTGCAGGTGAAATTGGCTGTAAACCAACGAGCTTCTCCAAGGCATACAGCTGGTGAACACAGGTGACACCCTTGGGACCCCATGACACCTGAGTTCTTACTCGCCCTTTGGAAAAGGCGCTCCAGTTTGTCACCAAGTGACAGCAAGTGACTTAACATGAATGCAATTGAGCTGAGGTTCAGAGGGCTGAGGGGCTTTTTCAAAATAAGTGACCTTTCTTTTAGCGTTCTTAGGCCGTATATGAGAGATGACGTTCTGAATATAGAGATAGATAGATGTTAGGTGGATGAATGAATAGGTAAGTGGGTGGATAGATAGATCCATCAATGATACATAGATGGATATATAGATAGACATAGAGATAGATTCTAAGAATGTGTATGTGTATTTGCACTCTGCTCTGAAATATTTCTATAAAATATTCCTAAATTTAATTTCCTCAGGCAGTATGTTATTACCACTTTGCCTAGCTAACCCATTTTATGAACATGACTTACAACAGTAAACATACAATTGATGACTTCATCTTTGGATTTGGTGTACTAAAACAGGTGCTAACTAAAATTCATTGATTTTTTACAGTTTTCAATGCATAGCATTTATTAATAATTTTATGCTGTAAGTGTAGATCCACACACTTGAATTTATGCTTTTACGAATCACCTAAAGCAAACTTCAACCAATCCTCAAAGATTAGACTGTTCTAAGAGATTTCTAATTATTCTGCCTGCCTCTCACCTCTCCTGCCCCCAAGCCCTCCTGTACATCCCACACATCCTGGTGTCTTACAGATTTGGATTTTACCCTGCCAGCCCCTCAGACATCTCAGTGAGGACGCAGCACGGACAGGGCATGTCAGCGTGGACGTACTCAGGGTACCGCTTTCCCACATGCTCAGCCTGCTGTCCACTCTGTTCCTTTCTCCATTTCATCTTCCAATGAAGTGTGCCCTGAGAGCCTCTTCTCCTCTTGACATCCAGGCCTTCTGCCTTTATTACATATTTTAACTTATTTTCTTTGCTGGTAAAGATTCCCCCTGAGCTAGCATGCTATGCCAATCTTCCTCTCTCTTCTTTTTTTCCTGCCCAAAGCCCCAGTATATAGTTGTATACTCTAGTTGTAAGTTCTTCTAGTTCTTCTATGTGAGCCACTGCCACAGCATGGCTACTGACAGATGAGTGGTGTGGTTCCGCGCCCGGGAACTGAACCTGAGCCGCCGAAGCGGAGTGTGCCAGACTTTAACCACTAGGCCGTCAGGCTTAGACCCACATTTTGCACTTACAGAAAATGGCTTTGCATTTTCAATAGTCAGTCCTAGACTCCAGATCTGAACTCCTCAATTAGGTTACAGACTTCTTGGTATCACAAATCATAGTCTTTCTTTCCTCTCGCCTCCCTCCAACAGTCAATTTATTCAATCAACATACGTGGTTCATCTACTAGTAATCAGTCAGTGTGCTGGAAAATTGAGTAGCATAACAGATGGGAGCAGCACTAAACACACCCAAATAGTAGAACTTAATAAACATTTTTGAAAGAAAGAATGAATGGCTACAAGAGCACAATAGAGAATGACCAAGAAGATGACACAGCACAGAAGGGACAGGCTGGGTTAGAAAAGGCTTCCTGGAGGAGGTGGCGTCTGTCCTGGGCTGGGATCTTGACAATTGGAGAAAATGCAGAATTTTATTTCAACCATGAGGAATAAAATGCATGGTTTTCTGACGAAAAAGCAAGCGGTTGAACAGATTGGTTCTGCTATAAAGGGATAGCTGAGTTTCTAACAAAGCTTAATTTATCAAAATGGTAGCTTCAATGAGATAAAAGAGGCTAGCTTTAGAGGATATATGATAGGCAATAACAAAGCAATTTTACTTCCAGGTATTTTAACAATAAATATTTTAATGTTTTAAGTAGCTTGAAGCTGCATTTGTGCACCCAGAAATGAAAATTTTGTTGATAAAAATGGCCCAAAAAACCCTCTAAAAATGTCTCTTGCCCTTTAACCCAGAAGTTCAGGTGCCTGGGACTCCTCTGCTATTTTTGACCTTGACCTTGAAAATTTCCTGTGGAAGAATTCACAGACTCCAGCGGTAAACGAAAGAAGAGAAGAACCAGACGATGTCAGATGACCAGTCCCCCAAATAAAGCCACTCTGTGAATTCTGACCTTATTGTTGATAGCTCTCTACCACAGTTGTGTTTTTACCCAGAGCGATTACATATTTTTCTTTTTGCCCAAACCAGGGCACTTTCAAGAATGGAAAAGGGAACATTACTTTGGGACAACAGGCCTAAACCACAAATCGCCCAAACAAAATTGGATCAATATTGAATGCCAATCATATTCTCTAATCAATTAATCACCTTTTTCCCAATTTGAGTACTGAAAACTGGCACTGTAAAAGAAACATCGGTTCTCACCTGTGGATGAAGCACACACTTCCTGACGTGAAATTCATGAGAATGAAAATAGGTACACCCATGAAAGCCTGTAAATACTATGATCATATTAATGCTTTAGACGATCTGTTGGTAGTCTGTTCGACACTTTGCATTACCTTATTTGAACCTTCACTCAGGTGTTACTATACCAGCTGCATAAAGGAGGAGGGAGAGGCAGGGAGCTGTGGAAACTCTCCCAAGATCCTGGCGGGAGTGCCCCCAGAGAGACAGGGCTGAAACCAGGCATCTGAGTCTGCAGCCGTGGTTACCGCCTGTTGTTATGGGTTGGTATGCAGATTTTGTGGTTTATTTTATTGGAAACTTGGAGCCATTAAAGTTATTGAAGCAGGTAATAGCACACTGAGGCCTCTGTCTTAGAAAATTAACTCTGGCTAAAGCATAAATATGCACTGGAGGGGAGAGAGACCAGAGGCAGAGAAAGGAGTTACGGAATTATCAAATGAGAGGTTGAAATGAAGCGGTTGCAGCAGAAGCAGAGTAGACGAGACTCCTGGACAGACTGCACGGCAGAACGAGGGAGAGGAGGAGACAGAGGTTTCTGACATGGTTGATTGTGTTTATGGTGATAATAGGAAAAGAGAAAGAAATAGAGAAGGCGAGGTGGGCTCGAAGCTAGACAGAGGTGAATTGTGTGCATCCGTAAGGATCCAAGCTGCGGGGGAAGATAGAGGCATTTCAGCCCCAAACCTAATTTTTAGAATTAATTGATCCACCAAGTCCTATTGGTGGATTTATTCATATCTATCTTTAGGGTAGATTTAGCAAAAACGTATTTCTTATAACACTCCTTTTTATCACAGGATATTTGGAAGATATTACAAAGATTTCTTAACTAATCAGTTAATAACTCTAAGCAAATCCCTAACTTTAATTTTAATGGCTCATATCTAAACTAACTTTTAAGTGACCTTCTGTCACCACTTACATATTCTATTATTTACAGGGAAATAAAATATCTTATTCAGTTTTGTTTGATGTTTACATATGTTGTTTGGCTGATAGGATTATTTGACATTATTCTTTCCAACATCTCAGTGTGTTAGGAAAAACGTGTTGTTTGGAATAACTTAACAAAAAATCAACTAAATATTTTTCTCACATTTTTTTAGAACTTCACTAAGATATATTTCACATACCACAAAATCCACCCATTTCAAGTGTTCAGTTCAGTGTTTTTTACCTCATTCACAGATGTGTTCAGTCATCACCACAATCTAATTATGGAACATTTTCAACACCCCAACAAGAAACCCTACACACATTAGCATTCACTCCCCATTGCTGTATCCTCACCTCACCCCACTCCCGGGTAGCCCATAATCTATGTCTCTGTGACTTTTCTATTCTGGAAATTCCACATATATAAATTCATACCATCTGTGATCTTTTGTGACTGGCTTCTTTCACTTAACATACTTTTTCAAGGTTTACCCATGTGGTAGCACATGTCAGCACCTTCTCATTATTGATGAATCATATTCCATTGTACGGGCATATCGCATTTTAATCATCCATTCATCAGTTGATGGACATTTGAGTTGTTTTCGCTTTCTGGGTATTATGAATAATTCTGTTAGGAACACTCGTGTCCAAGATTTGGTGTGAACGTACGTGTTCAGTTCTCTCGGGTATGCACTTAGGAGTGGAATTGCTGAATCATATGGTAACTTTGTGTTGAGCATTTTGAGGAACTGCTCCACTGTTTTCCCAAGTGGCTGTGATGCTTTACATTCTCATCAGCAGCGAGTGAGGGTTCCACACTCTCCACATCCTCGCAGACGCGTGTTATTGTCTGCCTTTTTTATTTCAGCTGTCCTAGTGGGTGTGGAGGGATACCTCATTGTGGTTTTGATTTGTATTTC
This sequence comes from Diceros bicornis minor, assembly GCF_020826845.1. Taxonomy (NCBI): domain Eukaryota; kingdom Metazoa; phylum Chordata; class Mammalia; order Perissodactyla; family Rhinocerotidae; genus Diceros; species Diceros bicornis. Next base: position 1,626,949 of record NW_026690889.1, read on the forward strand.
GCTAACGACTAATGATGCAGGACATCTTTTTGTGTGCTTGTTGGCCATATGTATCTTTTCTTTGGAGAAATGTCTATTCAAATTATTTACCCATTTCTAAAATTGGATTCTTTTTCTTTTGTTTTTTCTTTTTTGGAGTTTTGAGAGTTCGTTACATGTCTCAAATGCATGTATCTTGTCAGTATGATTTGCGAATATCTTGTCCCATTCTGTGGAATAGGATTGTCTTTTAACCTTCTTGATGGAGTCCCTTGAAGCACAAACTTTTTTAATTTTGATGAAATCCAATTTATATATCGTTTCTTTTCTCGCTTGTGCTTCTGATGCTAAATCTAAGAAACTATTGTGTAACTCAAGGTCATGAAGATTTACTCACATGTTTTCTCCTGTCGGTTCTGTAGCCTTAGTTTTACACTTAGATCTATGATCCATTTTGAGTTATTTTAGGGTGGTGTGAGGTAGGAGTCTCAATTTATTCTTTTGCATGTGGTGATTCAGTTGTCCGAGCACAATTTGTTACAAAGATGATTCTTTGCCCATTGAATTTTCTTGGTACCCTTGTTAGAAACCAATTCATCAGAAATGTGAGAATTTGTTACTGGACTCTCAGTTATATTCCATTTATCTATATGTCTGTATTTATGCTACTACTACACTATCTCGACTACTGTAGATTTTCAGTAGGTTACAAAATTGGGAAATATTAATACTCCAACTTTTTTATTTTTCAAAATTATTTTTGGCTATTCTGGATCCCTTGCATTTCCATGTGGACTTTAGGAACAGATTACAAAGTTCTGGGGGTGAAAAAAGGCATTTGAAATTTTGATCATGTTTGCATCAAATCTGTAGATCAATTTGAGGAATATTCCCATCTTAATAATGTTGTCTTCAAGCATAAGATGTCTTTCTATTTATGTAAGTCTTCTTTAATTTTTTTCAATGACATCTTCACTTTACAAGTCTTACACTTCTTTTATTAAATATATTCTTTGTAATGCTATTTCAAATGGAATTGTTTTCTTAATTTCATTTTCAGGTTGTTCAGTGCTAGTGTATGGAAATAGAACTGATTCTTGTAAACTGATCTTATATTCTGTGAGCTTGTGAAACTCATTGATTAGCTCTAGCAGTTTTTTTGTGGATTCCTTAGGATATTCTATATATAAGATCATGTCATCTGTGAATATACAGAATTGTTCTTCTTCCTTTGTAACCTGGGTGCCTTTTATTTCATTTACCTGCCTAACTGTCCTGGCTGCAAACTTGGGTACAAAGTTGAATAGAAGTGGTGAGAGCAGACATTCTCGTCTTGTTCCTGACTTTAGGGCAAAAGCCTTCTGTCTTTCACTGGTTTTTAATAATTGCTCTTTTTTGTGTTAAGGAAGTTCCCTTTTATGTCTAGTTTTCTCAGCAAGATGTTAGCTGCAAGTTTCTCCTAGAGAACCTTTATCAGGTTGAGAAATTTCTCTTCTGTTCCTAATTTGTTGAGGGTTTTTATCATGAAAGCACACTGAGTTTTATCCAATGCTTTTCCTATGTTAATTGAGGTGATCCTTAGAAGTGTTTCCTTTATTCTATTAACATGGTGTGCTACACTGAGTAATTTTAATATGTTGGAAAAATCTTATAGTCCCGAGATAAATCCAACTAGGTTGTGCTTTATAATCCATTTTATATGTTGCTGGAATAAATCTGCTAGTATTTCATTGTGGATGTTGACAACTATATTTATAAAGGTTATTGGTCTGTAATTTTCTTTACTCATCAAGTTCTTTCTCTGGTTTTTATGTTGGGATGATGCTGGCCTCACAGCATGAATTGGAAAGTGTTCCCTCCTCTCCTACTTCTTGAAAGAGTTTGTGAGAAATTGATATCTTTTTCTTTTTTTTTAGTTTTTATTTTTTTAAAGAGTTTTAGATTCACAGCAAAATTAAGAGGAAGGTACAGAGATTTCCCAAATACCCCTTGCCCCACATCTGTAGAGCCCTTCCCCCTTATCAATATTCCTCATGAGACGGTACATTTGTTATAATCAATGAACCTGCATTGACACATCATAATCATCCAAAGCCCATAGTTTACATTGGGGTTCCCTCTTGGTGCTGTACATTCTATGGGTTTGGACAAATGTATAATGACATGTTTCTGTTGTTATAGTATAATACACAGTACTTTCACTGCCCTAAAAATCCTCTGTGCTCTGTTTATTCATTTCTCCACCTCTCAAGCCCTGGCCAACGCTGATCTTTTTACTATCTCTGTAGTTTTCCCTTTTCCAGAATGTTATATATTTGGAACTTACAGTATATAGCCTTTTCAGATTGGCTTCTTTCACTTAGTAATATGCATTTAAGATCCATCCATGTCTTTTCATGGCTAGATGGCTCATTTCTTTTTAGTGCTGAATGATATTCCACCGTCTGGAGGGACCAAAGTTTATTTATCCATTCACCTACTGAAGGACATCTTGGTTGTTTCCAAGTTTTGGCAATTATGAATAAAGTTGCTGTAAACCTACATGTGCAGGTTTTTTTGTGTGGACTTAAGTTTTCAACTCTTTTGGGTAAATACCAAGAAATGCAATGGCTAGATCCTATGGTAAGAGTATGGTTAGTTTTGTTAGAAACTGCCAAAATGTCTTCCAAAGTGGCTATGCCATTTTGAATTCCCACCACCAACAAATGAGTTCCTGTTGCTCCACATCCTCAGCAGCATTTGGTGTTGTCAGTGTTCCAGATTTTGGCCATTCTGATTGATATGTAGTGGTATCTCATTGTTGTTTTAATTTGCATTTCCCTGATACATAGGATGTGGAATATCTGTTCATATGTTTATTTGCCATCTGTATATCTTCTTTGGTGAGATGTCTATTAAGATCTTTGGCTCATTTTTTTATTTGGTTGTCTTCTTATTGTTGAGTTTCAAGAGTTCTTTTCATACTTTGAATATCATTTCTTCATCAGATGTGTCTTTTTCAAATATTTTCTCCCAACTTGTGGCTTGTCTTCTCATTCTCTTGACATTGTCTTTCACAGAGCAGAAGTTTTTAATTTTAGAAGTCTAGCTTATCAATTATTTATTTAATGGATCATGCCTTTGGCCATGTATCTAAAAAGTCATCACATTCCCAAAGTCATCTAGGTTGTCTCTTATGTTATCTTCTAGGATTTTTATGGTTTTGCATTTGACATTTAGATCTGTGATCCACTTTGAGTTATTTTTTGTGAAAGATATAATTTGTGTCTAGATTCGTTTTTTTGTGGATGTCCAGTTGTTCAAGCACCATTTACTGAAAAGTCTATTTACTCCATTGCATTGCCTTTGCTCCTTTGTCAAAGATCAGTTGACTATACTTATGTGGGTCTATTTTGGGGCTCTCGATTGTTTGAGGAATATAGATTCCATTGATCTATATTTGTCTATTCTTTTACTAATACCACACTGTCTTTGTTACTGTAACTTTATGGTAAATCTTAAAGTTGGGTCTTGTCAGTTCCCTCTCTTTATTCTTCTCCTTCAGAAATGTGTTGGTTATCAGTTATTTTTTAAATGTTCAGTAGAATCCTCTTACAGTCTAATTTGACCTAGACTTTTCTTGATTGGAAGATTTAAAATTACTACTTCAATCTCTTTTCTTGTTAAGAATCTCCTCCTCTCATATTTTTTTTGTGTATTTTGTGAAAGATTGATGTTAATTCTTTTTTAAACCTGTGGTAGAATTTGCCAATGAAGTCATTGTGTCTGTGATTTCCTTTGTGGGAAGTTTTTTGATTATGAATTCAGTCTCTTCAGTTGGTATTTATCTAGCTTATTATCTACCTCTTTGAGTAAGTTTCAGTATTTTTTGCTTTCTTTTAGAATTTATCAATCTCATCTAAGCTATCTAAATTTTGGTATAAATTTTTCATAGTATTCCCTTAGCATCTTTTTTTTTTTTAAATGTAAGATTAGTAGTGTTATTCCTTTCTTTATTTCCTATTTTAGTAATTTTGTACTTCTCTAATTTTTCTTGGTCAGCCTAGCTAAAGATTAGTTAATTTTGTTTATATTTGGAAAGAATAAACTTTTGATTTGGTTTATTTTCTGTGTTGTCTTTCTGTTTATTATTTTCTTCATTTTATTTCTATTCTTTATTAGGTCTTTCTTTCTCCTTGCTTTAAGTTTAATTTGCTCTTTTTTCCTAGAATCTCAAGGTGGAAATGTAATTTATTGATTTGAGATTAGTCTTTTTCAACATAGATATCTACAGTGCTAAATTTTCCTGTAAGCACAGTATCTGCATCCCATAAGTTTTGGTATGTTGTGTTTTCATTTTTATTCATCTCCAAGTATTTTCTAACACCTCTTGTGACTTCTTCGACCCATTGATTACACATATTTGTGAATTTCTCATATTTGTTGTGTTGATGATTTCCTATTTAAATTTATTTTGGTCAGAGAACAGACTTTGTGTCATTTCATCCCTTTAGATATATTGCTGTAAAGCCTAGAATATGGTTTATCTAAAGTATGTTCCATATTCACTTGAGAATAATGTGTATTCTGCTATTGTTGGTTGGAGTGTTCTGTAGATGTCTCTTAGGTCTAGTTGGTTTATAATGTTTTTCAAGTCTTCCTTCTTTCTTGATCTCCTGCCTAATTTTTCTACCCGTTATTGAAAATGAGATATTGAAGGCTCCATTATTAATGTTGAATTGTCTATTTCTCCTTTCAGTTAAGTCAGTTTCTGCTTCATGTCTTTTATTGTTATATTGTTAGGTGCATATATGTTTATAATTATTATATAGTCTTGGTGAATTGACTTTCTTCTTATTATAAAATGTCCTCTTGTGTCTAGTAACAAGTCTTATGTTAAAGTCTAATTTTTCTGATGTTAACATAGCCACTCCAATTCTCTCTTGGTTTTCTTTTATATGGTATATTTTCCCATCATTTTAATTTCAATCTATTTGTGTCTTGATTGTGAAGTGTGTCTCTTGTAGACAGCATATAGTTGGAACATTTAAAAAATTCATTTTGCCAATCTCTGCCTTTAGATAGGGTGTTTAATTTACTTACATTTAATGAATTTAAGGATTAGGTGTATTTATATTTGTCATTTTGCTATTTATTTTCTATAAGTCTTATACATTTTTTTATTCCTCTATTCCTTTGTTCTTGTCTTCCTTTGTTTTAAACATAGATTTGCAGTGTACTCTTTTAATCCCTTGTTTCTTTTACTATTTTTTGAGTTGTTTCTTAGTGGTTGCCCTAAGGATTGCAATTGAAGGAATTGATTTCAATTGCAGCTGAAGTCTGCTGTCAGTCTTGTTGAGGATCCCTTGAACATAATGTGTCATTTTTCTCTTGCTGCTTCAAGATTTTCTCTTTGTCAAGACCAATAAATTCTGGGAATCTAATGTACAGCATGGTGACTATAGTTAATACTGTATTTTATATTTGAAATTGATAACAGAGTAGATCTTAAGTATTCTCACCACTCACACATGCACACAAAAGGTAACTACATGAGGTGATGAATATGTTAACTAACTTGATTCTGGTAATGATTTCACAATCTACAAAATTTTATTATATTAAATGATCACATTGTACAATTTAAATATATACAATTTATATTTGTTAAAAATACCTCAATAAAGCTGAAAAAACATTTTCTGTCTTCGACTTTTGTAAATGTTACTATGATGAAGTTGTGAATCTTTTTGAGTTGATTCTACTCGGGATTTGTTGAGCTCCTTCAATGTGTATGTCAATATTTTTGATCTAATTTGGGAAAATTTCAGCCATTGTCCCTTCACATGTTTTTTATGCCTCTTCATTTTCTCTTCTTATGCTAGTTCCATGATGCATATGTTGGTATACTTGATGTTGTTTTATAGGTCTCTGAGTTTCCATTAATTTTTCTTCATTCTATTTTCTTTTTGCTCCTGAGACTGGATAATTTTTTATTAACTTGTCTTCAAGTTCTCTGTTTATTTCTTCAACCAACTCTAATGTATTGTTAAAATTTTTTAATGATTTTTAATTTCAGCTATTATACTTTTCAACTCACTACATAGCTTCTATTTGGTTCTTCCTTATGGGTTCTATATATTTATTAATATTCTCTTTTTGGAGAGATATCATTGTAATGCTTTCCTTTAATTCTTTAGACATAGTTTCTCTCAGTTCCTTGGACATATTTATAACTGATTAAGGTCTTTGCCCACTTAGTCTAAAATCTGGGCCCTCTCAGGAACACTTTCTGTTGGCTGCTTTTTTTCCTGTATGTGGCATACTTTCTTGTTTTTTACATATCTCATAACTTTTTACCAAAAGTTTACCAGATAATATATTGTAATAATTCTGGTATCAGAGTTTTCTACCTGCTCTCCCACTAAGATTTGTTGCTGTTGCTGTTTTTGTTGGTGTTTATTTTTGTTTGTTGTTTTTCTTGTTACTGCTTTTTTGTTTACTGACTTTCTTCAACTACTTCTGTAGATTCTCTATTCCCTACAGCAACTGAATTCTTTGTCATCGTAGTTTTAAAGTTCCTGATTTTATTTTTAAACACTGCTTCCTAGGGGTCACACCTGGGTCAATATAATTTAGTAGTGAACCAGTGGTTGTCAGAAGTTTCCTTATATGGCGTCCTGTATGTCTCGGGGTATCAATGTGAAAAGGCTGGCTTTCAGATGTCAGGTAGTTCATGAGATAGCCTTAGTTTTCACTTCCTACTTTCACAGGGCCTCAAGGTCAGCGAGAGGTGGTGATTTCTGCTGTCTCCTTTCCAGGTCTTTCCTGGGCATGCACACAGTCTTGCAGACATGCACAGCCTTTTAGATAGCCAGGAATTTATGGGAGCATTTTAAATTTCCCTGTGTTCATCCAGTTCTCCAGGATTTCCTTTAACTTTCTCCCAAGCTCTCAGTTTGCCTCAACTAAGCTCATATCCTTGGGCCACTGAGATATTGCCAGCAGTTTGCTATTGTTTTGGTAATGTCCTGGGCTTAGATTCTCTGCCACCAGCACCCACAGTTGATCTCTGAGTCAAATCCAATAGCCACCACACTGAAAACAAATTTCCCAGGGAGTTGAAAGTTCATACAAAATACTGACTGTGTTCTGGGGATAGTGTTTTTAATGGAATTTCAAAATTAGTCAAATCTCTCCATTGTCGGCAAAGCTGCTGTCTTTTGGCTACCACACCAATGAGCTGGGGAGGAAGGGAAGATGGGAATAGCCCCAAGTTAAAGTGTCACCAACCTTACTGTTCTACCAAAGCTCATAAAGTTCTCTTGCATACACCATTTTCAGCTCATTCCATTGCTTTGATTAATTGCCAGAATTCCAAAATGGCTATTTTACTTGTTTTGCCAGTATTTTAATTATTTTAGAGGGAAATCAAGTTGACTGAGTCTTCACTCTGGAATTCCAGAAGCCAGTCTGTCTCAATGATATTTTGTGATTACTAGTCTAGAGATTAGTAATCTAGATTACTAATCCATTAGGATTAAAAAATTTTTAGTATTGTTTAAAACATTGAGTATCATTTAAAACAATACTCAATATATTATAGGAAAACTGCTGAGAATTTAGTATTATATAAATTTTACTTTTACATTATGCTGTAATCTTCAAAGAAAAATTATTTCTTTATTGATTTGGGTGCAATATATTATTAATGATTGCATGATGAAATAGTGTGAAAAGATTCTAATATACACATATTTTTTTTCTCATACAACAGAATGTTGAATGAGATGATTAAAGCACACAATTTTATACAGCTGGTTCTGATTATTCCTTTTGTTAAATGACATTTTTGAGTTATTATGAAGTGAATTAGGATGGGAGCATCATGAGCAACCTCAACATTCTATGGAATTTCTCAGCCACCATGCTAAAAGCTTACACACCCAGAACTTAGAGGACTTAATGAAAATCAGAGCAATTAAAACGAAATGAAACCACACTATTGATTAGGCTTAGCAGGAAAAAACTTCAAATTCTGTGGCTTGAACAGTGAAAGTCTTAGTGCACTAAATGCTTTACAGCTGGACCATCGTCCTACTCGTTTTTCTCAGTGAAGTGTTTGTTGTTTCCTACAAAATAAAAAACAGATGAAAAAAGTAGGTGATCTAAACTATGTGAATGATTAAGTTTGGAGCAAACCAAGAACTCACAGCCTTCTTCTGAGACATCCATTCAACTAGCTCTATATAGATTTGAAAAGTTGTAGAAAATATCTGTGTATCTATTGACAGTTTTTGTGAAAACCTTTGAATCAAATAAGGCTGACCCATTAGTGCTTTGCATATTTTTGGAATTTTTCCATCTTGGATTGAAATAGCCAACTTAGTTATGTTTTTCATACAATGCCAGAATACCATAAGGGACTGTGTAGGGTAGTCCTGGATTACAATCTGAAACCCAGAGAAGTTTCCTTGGTTTATTTAATATTTTCCTTTTTCTGAGCTGCCTTTTCAGTCTCAGTTATTTTACAGAACTTTGGTGTAAGTGATCCATTTGACACTTAATTATGCATCGTCTTGGACTTACATTGAAAAGTTTTACTGCCCTATAACATCCCCTATGTTTCTGTACTATCTCTCCCAACTACATTGTGAGTAATTTGATGACAAAAAAACCTTACCCCTTAAAAAAAATAGTTTTGGTGTAAACAATGTGTACAATGATGGATGTTGATTAGTCTTTGGGTGGTGAACATGATGTTAACTACACAGAAATTGAAATATAATGAAGTACACCTGAAATTTATAAAATGTTATAAACTGATATTACCTCAATAAATAAAAAGGTTCCCCACCAAAACAATAGTTTCATACTGGATAGCCTTACTTCCAATCAGTATTGCAGCATTTGATAATTTGATTAGGTAAGACTTGTGCAAGTTTCTAAGCAATATCATCCTCTTAAAAATAATAAAGTTAATCTGAGGTCCCTGAAGACTGGGAGAAGAAGAGAATAAACTTAAAGGTAACATTACAGAAGCTCAAAATGACTCTTTTACCTAAGAATCATGACTAAGAGCATTTTGGGGTTTTGGTAGAGGTGTGGGATCTTCTGTTTCAAAGACTTCAGCATTACTTTCCGTATCACCTTTCAGTATGGAATTGACTTTAAATAATGAAGATGTGTGTGAGTTCAAATGCTAACATTGAATTATGAATTTTTGGTCTTACCTAAACAGTGACTTTCTATGCTTCATCTTTTTGTTCAGTAAAATTGATCACCTAAAATGAGTTTCTTCCAGGTTATTTTGGGTTTTGTTTGGTTTTGTTTTAGGGTTTATTATTTCCCTGTAAGGAAAACTGTAGTTTACATTTCCCTCTGGTGGTTTAACAGTCATTAATGTGCAAAGCACAAGGCATGCCTCAGAACCATCAGTAAATTCACAATAAGAAGTCAGAAAGAGCAAAGGTTGCAAATGCCTTGCAGAAGAAGCACCAGGGAAAATAGGCTTAATAGCAACAAGATGGACATTTCTGGGCGAAACATATTTTAGGTCTTTCTTTTTATTTTTTTTTAATGAAAAACATAATTTGATTCGTTCTCCTTTTTGCATGCATAAAATTTAGATGAATGTATAATTATGTTACTTAAGTCTCTTAGAAATTTAAGAATATGGTGAATAGAACTGGATTTTGAGTATGAGCTTCCTCAAGTCATTCTCTTGCATTGAGTCAGTTGCCTCTGGAAAATTTTAGCTCACGTGACTAAACATCATTTATTGACCTACTCTTTATGCATCTCAATAAATCCCAGCCGTAGAATGGTGAAATTTTAGAGTGGCAAGGACCTTTATCATAAATTGTTCGATTTCCACAGATAGTTTAATGGCACAGTCAGAGTAGTCTTGGCTACCACTTATCAAAGACCACTAAATGCTGGGTGTTTTGCATACATTATTTCTTATACTAACCCCCAAAAGACACTCTCCCTATCTTACAAAGGAAGACATTGAGATGCAGAAAAGTTATTTGCCCAAGCAAAAACTGGTGGCAAGGATTCCATTCTAAGTTACTCTATTTCTAAATCTTTCTCATCTTCCCCAAAACCCCCACCATACCTCATTGCTTTGTCTTGAATTTAGATTCTACATTCTTAGTTTCCTGCCCCAGTGTTTTTTCCCATTACACCACTGTCTCAGATAACCACAAAGTGATTTGGAAATATATTGCTTCATTGTTTCTATTGTCTATTCTGAAATAATATTAATTATCTTTCCCTCCTTTAAAACAATTTTAAGCTGCTTGAGTCTTTAAACTATCTTGCTTCTGTCTTTTACTACATCAATATAAAAGACTTTATCCAATATAGATAAAGACGTCATACAACTCAAGAATAAGAAGACAAACCAACATAAAAAGGGAAAATATTTAAACAAAACTTCACGTGAGAAGATATATAAATAGGAAATATGCACATGAAACAGTACTCAACATCATTATTTATCAGAAAAATCAAATATAAAAGCACAATGAGATGCCACTTCGTATCAACTATCACCAACTATAATGGATAGTATTAAAAAGACTGACAAGAGAGGGCATGGCACGGTGGAGTAGCGGTTAAGTTCACTCGCTCCACTATGGTAGCCTGGGGTTCATAGGTTTGGATCCCAGGTGCAGACTGACACACCATTGTCAAGCCATGCTGTGGCAGCATCCAATATAAAGTAGAGGAAGATGGGCACAGATGTTAGCCCAGGACCAATGTTCCTCCGCAAAGAGGAGGATTGGCAACGGATGTTAGCTCAGAGCTAATTTTCCTCACCAAAAAAAAGACAATAATACTAAGTGTTGGTGAGATTATAATAAGCAACTGGAATTCTCATTTATTTCTGGTAGGAATCTAAGTTACTACAACCTCTGGAAATCAGCTTGGAAGGTTCTTATAAAGTTAAAAGTACCCCTAAAATATGATTCAGCAATTATTTTCCTAGACCTTTATTCAATAGAAATAAAAAGTGTCCATACAAAGATTTGTATACAAATGTCTATAGAAGCTTTATTTATAAGAGCTAAAACTGGAAACAGTGCAATGCCCACCAACAGTTGAATGGATAAACAAGTTATGGTATATCCATACATTGGAATACTACTTAAAAAATTTTTCTTAAAGGCCTTTTGATACAGGAACAACATAGATGCATTTCCAAATCATAATGATGATCAAAAGAAGCGAGACACAAAAGAGTAGACACCATATGATTCTATTTACATGAAACTCCAGGAAGGTCATTTCTAATCTATGGTGATAGACATTGCATCAATGGTTTCCTGAGGGCAAGATTGTGGAGTGAGGATTGACTGAGGAGGCACAGGGGAAATTTTTGAGGTGATGAAAATTTTGTCTATTTTCATTCTAATGGTGTTTACATAATATGCATATATTTGTCAAAATACATCAAATTCTATACATAAAATGAGTGCATTTTCCTGTATGTAAATTCTACCTCAATAAAATTGATTTTAAAATAAAAGAGAAAGATGAGATGGCAATATATACATCTCATTTATTGTGAGGATTTGAGGAGATGGCATGTGTGAAAGTACCTACCATATTGTGAACATTCAGTGACTAGTAGAAATTATTACTCTGTTCTTCATTCCTTTTCTTGTTATATTTTGAGTCCATTTCAAACTAATTAATGATTTAATCTTAACAAATCTCCAGTCAATTCCAATGTATGGAGGTTTTCCCCACACCATCAAGCAATTCTCCAACACCAGCTGGACGTCCTACAATTCAACTCAGTATGACACTGTTTACCTGGACATAGTGTCAGATCCCACAGGTTAAGGGCTCAGTCCCACCAGACAACCTCTCCCTTCAGACGCCAATCTCAAGCCCAGGTTGTCACCTGTACTTCTGAACAACTGGCTATAGATAGGAGGTTCCCACAAGCCCCTCCTTCCGTTTGACTAATTTTCTAGAGAAGCTCATAGATGTCAGAGAAACATTTAACTTATTAGATTACTGGTTTATTATAAAAGGATATACTCAGGAACAGGCAGATGGAAAAGATGCATAGGGCAAGGTATGGGGACATGATGTGGAGCTTCTATGCTCTATCTGGGCACAATTCTCCCCTAATCCCCACGGGTTCACCAACCTAGAAGCTCTCTGAACCCATCCTTTTGAACGTTTATGGAGGCTTTATTACATAGCCATGATTAATTAAATCCTTGGCTATTGGTGATTGAACTCAATCTCCAGCCCCTCTCCCTGCTCTCTGGAGGTCATGGGTAGGACTGAAAGTTACAACCCTCTAATGACATGGTTGGCTCCACCAGCAAGCAGCTCCCATCCTTTGGGGCTTTCCAAAAGTCACCTCATTAACATAACAAAAGACACTTTAATAACTCTCTTGGCAGAAAATTCCAAGGGTTTAAGAACTCTGTTCCAGGGACAGGGATGAAGACTATATATATATATCTTACTATAAGTTACAATATCACAAAACTTGAGCAAGACTTTAGTTGCTTTCATGGGATATGATATACTGTGATCCAATTCCAGTCAAATATGGAAGATTGGGCTTTTCATTCCAACCCACCACCCATTTCATAGCAAGATCTTCACCCTCTTTTTGGGGGGCAAGGCATACTAATATTGTAGGATCTTTAAAAGACTGGATAATCAGATGGAGCTCTGCAAATAATAATATCCACAAAATTTATAATATACACATTGGAGGAAATAATACTTGAAGTAAATTGTTCAAGACATTGTTACTGACATGGTTGAAGCTTTAACTAATTTAAAAATAATTTGTTGGAATTAATTGTATATCCATGAAATTAGCATTCTTTTCTATGCATATGCTCTCTAACTTGATGATTCCCTTACAGACTTTATTTGCAAAATGTTTTAAAGTTTATTAAACTTTTTGACAAATATTATGTCTTGATATAATCATTCCTTTGCCAAATTTTGGATGATTGCCTCCCTCTCATTCTATTCATTTGTCTCTCTTAGCCTAGCTGACTGGAATTCTGTTTCTTCATAAGTCTTTTTCATGTTGTTTACTGTGACATTAACTGTAAGAAAATAATATAAGCACAGACAAATTATAGCTTCAGTCATGACATTGTTACCAAACCAGGTTTGTTTTGCCTGCCACACGATTATACCAATCACTGAGATGACGAGTTTGCAAAGAGAAAGGGTTTAATCACAAGGCAGCTGAGCAAGGAAATGGGCAAACCAATCTCAAATCCACCTCCCCAAAAAATGGGGATTAGAGATACTTATGGGATAAAGGGGTGGGGTGGCCTGAAGTAAGGGAATAGACGATTGGAGGAGAGGAGGAGTGAGGTAATTGCTGATCCGTGAAAGCACAGTCAAGCTTCTTGGCTTTTCATAGGACACGTGTTCATAAAATGGCGGTGTTACCGTGATGTGTGGGTGGAGTTTTCAGTTCTTTGAAATCAAAGGATCACCTATCTGCCATCCACACAGGCCCAGTTGATGAGTCGGGGTCTTACCCAGCCAGAATTGGATAAGAAGTTGACTTTCAGTTCCTGAAAAACTTAAGCACCACACTTGTTGCTATGGTGACCTAAGCAGCAGAGATGTGTGTGTGTGTGTGTGAGTGTGTGTTTAAGTGTGTATATAAGGATTGGAAAACAAAATTTTAAGGTATTGTAATTAAGAATGACATAACTGTCTACATATAAAACCCAAAAGAATCTATAAACTCATAATTCATAAGCCATTGGTATGCTTTTTAACAGAAAATCAGAAGAGAACAACAAGTGCAATGTTATACACCATATGCCATTAATGAAGGGTCACTAAAAGTAATGTTTTAAAAAAAACACAGAAGCAATATAGTACCTGGGAATAAATACAACAAAGATGTGCAGAACTTTTGTGAAGAAAAGTATTCCAGCATAGTGTTGTTATAAGGAAAGAAACATTTACTCACGTAAAAGAATAAAATATCCAGAAACAGACTCATGGAATTATGGAAGTGTCATTCAAGACAGAATTAACTTTGCAGTCAGCAGGGGAAAGCATAGACTTCCATAAATAGTGCGGAAACAACTGGCCATCCTTGGGGAAAATAAAGTGAAATTGAATCCATCCCTTGCACCATGAACAATAGTTAGGACAATAAAAGTGAAAGACAAAACACACTATTAGAAGATAATTTGGAATTCATATTTATGGCCTCAGGAGACAGAATGGTTTATTAAACAAGACGTAAAAACCATTGAGAAAAGATTGATATACTCAATTACAGTGAAATTAGTAACTTCTGTTCACTAAAAGACACCGGAAAAGGGGTAAATTAACGAGGCACAAAATAGGATCAAATATTTGCCACACATGTTACAGACATAGATTGGAATCTATAATTTATAAATTATTCCTATGAAAAGCAAGACAAGCCAATACAAAATGTGCATAAAATTTCAATATGAATTTAAAGAAGATGAGACAGGATTGTCCAATAAACATATGAAAATGTGTATAACTTATAGTCATGGAGAGGAAAATTAAAACCACAATGAGATACCATTTCAGATCCATCAAATTGGCAACAACTTACAATGTGTCACAATACTGAGAGTTAAAAAGGATGTGGAGCAGTAGAAATACTTGCACAGCCTGGGTGGGAGTATAAATGAGAGCAACTGCTCTAGAACACAATGCAGCTTTATTTAGTAACCTTACAGACATGCACAAACTCTGATGCAGCAATTGCGCTTGAAGGTCTGGAACCCAGAGAAACTATTGCACAAAAGTGTGTGAGTGGACATGTACAATATTGTGGAAATACTTTTTGCAAATCAAAGCGTGGAAACAACAAAAATGTGCATCCAAAGAATGGGCATATAAATTGCTGTATATTAACATAACAAAATACTCCAAAGCAGTAAACATCAATGAAAGATAGCATGGAAGAATCTCAGGGATATGATGTTTAGTCAAAAGCAAGTTGCTAAAGAATGATTCCAACACAGTGATGCAGTGTGGCTCCACGTACGTAAAATCTAAAAACATAATACACCAGATAATATATTATTTATGCTAAACATATATATGGCAAAAATATAAAGAAAAAGCAAGTAAGTGATAAATACAAATTTAGGCCAGTAGGCACATCTGCTGGGGGCGGGGGGGGGGAAGAGAGGAGGTGGATGTGGAGGAGAAGCATATGGTCCATTCCAAAGTCGATGTCAATGTTCTTCTTATTCAGCTGAGTGGGGTGTACACTGGTGTTTATGGTATGTTTACTTTATGTTCTACATGTACTATATCTATATTACCTTGTGTCTATACAATACTTTTAAAATCAATTAAAATGAAAATGTAAAACTAACAGAAGAAAATATCCACAAAAACGTTAATTTAGGAGTGGGTGAAACAGATAAAGCATGGCACCAAAGTTCAAAAAATAAAAGACAACGTCAAATAAAACAAAATAAAGAGAACTTTTGTAATATGGAAAGGAAAATATCCCTCGATAAATCAAATTAAAACTAAAAGATAAATTGAGTGTAAGTATTTCAAACATATATAATAAAATCAATATTCTTAATGAACAAAATAGTTTATCAAACAATATGAATAAGATAGTCACTCCAATTTTTAAAAAGAGCGAAGGACGTGAATAGGCAATTCAAACAAAAAGAAATATACACAGTCAATAAAGTTAAGGAAAAATTACCCGTTACTAGCAAGAAAGGGAAAGCAATTAAAATGTTTTTGTTGTCTATCAAGCTGCCAAGATTTTGTAAAGATTATTGTCAATGTTGATGAGTCATACACGTTGCTCCATTCTTACAACTTTCCTAGAGGACAGCTGGCAATAAATATTAAACATTTTAAAATTGAATGCTCTTAGTCAATAATTCATTCTCTTATGAATTTAACTTAAAGAAAAAAGGCAAATAGCTAAATAAATATTTGTCCTCCAGAATGTTCCAATATAGTGTGTGTGGTTACAAAAAGACTTGCTAAAATGTAAAGATTCCACAATGTTGGTGTCTTAAGTAATGCATAGAGACAGAAGAGAGATTTACAGCATTTTGAAAAGTGAATCCAAGCAAGTTACACAGCCTAAGGTAGAGTGATATTCCACTTTATAGGAAAATGTAAATATACATGTATAGAAAGATTGAGAAGGAGAGAAATACAAGCAAAGAAAAAGAGAGAAATGGAGGGAGGGAAACAGAAACGAAGAGAGAAGGACAGAAAAGATGAAGAGAATGCTGGGAGGATTTGCAGCAGAATGTTATAGCGGGATCTCCAGGTCAAATTGACAAAATAATTGTCTCCTCTCCTTTTAAAAAATTTGTAATTTATAAATTTTTCACATTCATCTCACACTAAATTTTAACAAGGAATAGAACATAACAAAGCAACAATTAAGCCGGTGAGAACTGCTTTTGGTGGAGAGCAAAGAAACCCAGCAGTTGTTAGGAACAAAGCCCTCTCCGAAGGTGTGAAGTGTTCCAGCCCAGATTAGCATGGTGGGTAAGAGAGGCCTGGACTCGGCGTGAATTTTCAGCTGTTTCTCTTCCCTCTTATCCGTCTTTACAAAATAGAAGACGCAAGTGCGGAGTTCAGAGAAGTAACACAGCACGATGCGGATGCCAGCGGGGTCATTGCCGCCTGCACAGGCTCAGGGGAAACTGCCCACACACTGAAGGCCATCTGCGAAGGATGCTGCCATTTAATACGGGTTCCAGCAACTCACCTGTCAACTTTGTGTCTCCAGCTGACCCACACAGCCTTGTGCCATGTCACACATTGGGCTGGAATGACCCCTTGGCAGCTGCGTTAAAGCCCAGGACAGGAGAAAGTGGACAGGCTGACAGAGACCAGGTGAGGTCCTGCTTCACCAGCGCAGCTGTGGGTTTCTTGTCAGCCACAGAGACTGGGAAAGATCCAGTCGCCCTGCTGGGCTCGAAGCCCGAGCCGGGTCCCACGGGCAGAGAACGACCTCCCACTCAGCTGTGTGTGGTGTCTGCAGGCTGCCCCAGACCAGCTGGCCTCACCTGGGCACTGCCATCTGCAGACAGCGTATGTGTCCTTTGTGTTGAGGTCACTGCACACACCTGCAGAGAAGACATAGATCAGAAAGCCTGAAGCTCTCTCCTGCACTTCCCTGAGTGTTCTCATCCCTCTCTGATCTTCCAGCGTCTTCTTTAAGGTTCTTCTTTGTCTTTCTTATGTTTCCCAGTTATACCGAGTACGCTGCATCAGAGGAGAGCAGCAGAGAACGTGATTTCTACTCCTTGATCTGGCAATACTCGACTATGTCTCTGTGAAGCACTAGTTACTTTAAATCTGTAATTAACTTGTCAAATATCTTTTCTCCAAGAATCTTGCACAGGTTTTATAAGGATGGATGTGTAAGAGTTTGCAGTATAATTTAAAAGGAAGGCCACAAATCACTTTTTCTGTTTTCTCCAATTTCATTTCCTGTCTTCTCCTGTCCATCTATTTGGATATCCTTGGTTGATCCAGAGCCCTCTGGACCCCCCTCTCACCCCTCCCTCACTTGGCTAGCTGAAATGTGCTTGCTGACCTGTGATTCCTCCAGGGTCTGGAAATCTTGGCAGTTTCTGCAAAGTTAAGACAAGCTGCGTGTAAGGCAGCAGCAAACAGTCCCCAACACTGTAGGTCTTGGGTTAGAGCGGGCGTGTTGGAAGCCTCAGAACTAGACAGAGCGGCTAAGGAAATGCAGGCACCCAGCTCCAGCAGGGAAGATTCAGGATCCTGGGATCTGCGTATCATGCAGAGCTCCCACAGGACCCCAGGGAGAGGAGACGGGATGAAAAATTCTGCAAGTGGCACCCTCGACGTCAGTCTCTGCCCACAGTGAGTGATGGCTAGGCCCGCACTCCATGATGCAGACACCCGGTTTTTAGGTGCCAGAATTAATACATCAAGGATAGAATAATGTAAACTTGGGAAATAAATATTTTTGGTCACATATTCCTCATTATCCCCTTGTCCCTCCTAAGATGACCACGGTTTTGTTACAGTATCTACTCCCCTCAATCCCACCCATCTCAGAGGAAGCTGGTTATTTAGGGATCCCATTCCCTTCTCAGTGGCTGATGATGAGGAGGTGTTATGGGCTAAAGTGTGTCTCCCAAAATTCGTAGGTTGGAGTCTGAACTCCCAGTCTCTCAGAATGGGACTGTATTTGAAGATGGGGCCTTACAGAGATAACTAAGGTAAAATGAGGTCATTAGAGTGCACCCTAATCCTATAGGACTGGTGTCCCCACAAGAAGAGGAGATGAGGACACAGACGTGCACAGAGGGACGACATGTGAGGGCACAGGGAGAAGACAGCCGTCTACACAGCAGGAGAGAGGCCTCAGGAGAACACCGACACCTGGATCCCGGACTCCCAGCCTCCGGACTGTGAGAGAATAAACGCTGGTTGTTTAGACTCGTGCTCTGTGGAGCTTTGTTCCAGCAGCCCAGCCAACTAGTGGAGTGGTCACGGGACACGTGCTCTCTCTCCCCTTCTCGTGTGTGTAACAGACAAGGGCACAGGTGCCCCAGGTGCTGCTGGCAGCCACCTCCAACGGGAGAAGAACCAGAGCGAGAACGACGCTGCCTGCTTGTCCCATGAGTTGGGAATTTCTTTCTGATTTAAGCATGTTTGGGTCATTGTTTCTGTTACCTGCAGCTGAAAATATCTTGTTAGTCCTACTGCCATTAATAACACCATCACCACCACTACTACTACTATTACTACTAATACCACCACCACTACTACCATAACCATTACTACTGCTGCCGTTACCACCACCACCACTAACACTGCTGCTGCTGCTACTGCTTCTGTTACCACTACCACTACTACTACTGTTACTACTACCACCACCACTACTACCATAACCATTACTACTGCTGCTGTTACCATCACCACCACTAACACTGCTGTTGCTGCTACTACTACTGTTACCACTACCACTACTACTACTATTACTACTACCACCACCGCTACTATCATTATCATTACTAACTGCTGCCGTTACCATCACCACCACTAACACTGCTGCTGCTGCTACTACTACTGTTACCACTACCACTACTACTACTATTACTACTACCACCACCACTACTATCATTATTATTACTACTGCTGCCTTTACTACCACCACCACTAATAGTGCTGCTGCTGCTGCTACTACTATTACCATTGCCATTACTACTACTATTACTACTACCACTACCACTACTGCTGTTATCATTACTACTGCTGCCATTACTACCACCACCACTAACACTGCTTCTGCTGCTACTGCTTCTGTTACCACTACCACTACTACTACTGTTACTACTGCTACCACCACCACTACTACCATAATCATTACTACTGCTGCTGTTACCATCACCACCACTAACACTGCTGTTGCTGCTACTACTACTGTTACCACTACCACTACTACTACTATTACTACTACCACCACCACTACTATCATTATCATTACTACTGCTGCCTTTACTACCACCACCACTAATACTGCTGCTGGTGCTACTACTACTGTTAACCACTACCACTACTACTACTGTTACTCCTACCACCTCTACTACTACCATTACTGCTACTACTACCACTATAGCTACTATTATTATTACTGCTACTGCTATTACTACCACTACCACCACCACCTCTACTATTACTACTACCACTATCATCCTCACTCCTACTACTATTATGGCTACTACTGGAGTCTCCCTATAAAGCGCTTGCTGCATGGTGGGCACTATTCTAAGCACTCTATTAACTGATTTCACCCTCAAGTCGAGCGCAGGAGCTAGGCTTTATTATTCTCCCTTTTACAGAGGTCTGGAGGGGTTAACTAACTGACCAGGCTGATCCAGAAGAGCTGGGCTGGGCAGCCAGGAAGCTGTGGCCCTGTGTCCCTGCTGACAGCCACATCACGGGGCCACCTCCCTGGGACAGACAGTTCCTGAGAACCAGTACATCCCACTAGTTAGGGGTCAGGGAGCGAGCACAGGGGTCACTGTATGGAAGATGGGAGACAGACGGGAGCTGGAATTTGGAGGAAGGGCAAGCATAGGGAGGAGATTATGGATGCAATGCCTGCCAGGGGCATGTCCTGGGCAAAAAGGTGTGGGAAAGGAGAACTCACACCATGGGTCCTTGTCCTGCAGAGAGCAGAGGACTAGGGAGCTATAAAAGGTGATGGGGAGAGGCGGGCAGGGCCCTTGGGTGAGGACGTGCATAGCCCAGCGAATCATCGACACACAGCTGGTGGTCACACAGAAGGGAAGAAATGGGTGAGAGCACCCTGGTTGCTGAGATTTCCTGGTAGATAGGTGCTGTTGTGAGCATTTTCCTGATCTTGAAAATGAACACAGTACAATTGAGTTGAGGACCGGCCTGGAGCTCCTCTCTCTGAGCATAAACCATGTTTTCCCTGCTGCATAAGGAAAGGCATGATGACATTTAACTGCACTACTGAAAACACTTTAAGAGATACTTATCTTGTTTAAATAATTTAAAATCACTGGTCCGCATCAAGGAAAACAGACTCAAAACAAACTCTTTTCTCCTCCCCGCCCTGTGGGATCAGCCAGCAAACTGCCAGTGTTGTTACATTTAAGGCCAGAATGCTCCAGTGAAGTGTTGAGCTGTCTTTGTTCTTTGTTTTCATAGTATTTTCAATGTTGAAGGCTGTTAGCAAAAAGCTCCACGACACCTCCCTGTTTGCCCTTGCCCTGGGACACTGAGGGCACGGGGTCTGGGAGCTGCCAGGCATGCAGGGACGCTGTGGTGGTTCTTTGCTGTCCCTGGAGGGCAGGATGGCTCCCAGGCCTCCAGCCACCCAAGACCAGACTAATTGCATTTAACCAGGATATTGCTGCTCTTACAAAGTGCCTTGGCGATGATTTTGTAAAATGGGCTGATGGCTCTGTCCCAGTTCCGTGTTATGCTGACACTCGGAAAGGCTGGATCTTCCATAGGTCTACCCAGAGGCTCTCTTTCATGACGTTATTGCTTAGCACTTGAAAATTAACTTTTCTAAGGCCATTTAGTATGGTTATTTATGGGGAAGAATAAACATTGCATTTAAAAATAAATTTCAGAAAACTATAAAGTATGGCATATTTAATGGGGATGGGGCAATATGATACGATCACACGGCTTCGTAAAACTTTAAATAAAATTAGCATGCATAACTTTTAGTACACCCACGTCAAAGTGTCTTAAAATTGCCAGGAGTAAACAAATACAACCTCAGCCCCTTTTAAAGCTGCACTAATGTTTGGATTCTTATCTCAGTTTATCAAATGCTTTTTATGAGCCTGGATTGATCTCAGGGATGATATGTCTTCAGAAAACAACATTCTTGTTTGATGTTTTCCATCTAGGGAAGCTAGAAGGTGAAATCTCTACCGTCTATTACTTCTGATGTTAATTAGCTGCTCTGTCTCCCTTATGGGCACTGTTTGCATGGCGTATCTTTTCCATCCTTTTACTTTCAATCTGTTTGTGTCTTTGAGTCTTAAGTGTTTAACAACCAGTGTTGTCCCATTTCATTCCTACACGTGCCAAGAAAAGCAGAAGGAACCCACAGCCACTTATCAGGCTCATTGGAGCAACAGCGCGGCAGGGCCTCCCTGCCCGCGTGTCTCTGTGTGGTCCCGCTGCTCCAGGCACCTTACATCTGCTGAGCTGTCTTTCTAGAAAGTCAACCCCGTTTCCCGTGTTACTTTAATTCTATTTCTTGTATGAATATCATCCGTGGCAATGGCTGGTGTGGCAGAAAGAGGGAGAGAAAGGACAAACAAACGTTCTGTTGCCTGGGATTCAGATAATGGGCTCTTTCCATAAATCTTCACCTGGGCTTTTTGTTTGAACAGATTTTTGAGGTCTAATTACGTTACATAAAATTCACCTCTTTTAAGTGTACAATTCGAAGATTTTTATAAATGTACACAGTTGTACAACCATTACCACGATCCAATCCCCCCAAAAGATCTCTTGTACCTACTTAGAGTCAACCCCCATTTCCACCTAAAGCCCTGGGCCACCACCAGTCTACTTTATGTCTCTATAAAATTTTCCTTTTCTGGACATTTCATATAAATAGGATACGACACACTGTCTATTACATTTAGCTCCATTAACTTAGTACAAAGCTTTTAAGGTTCAACCATGTTGCAGCATGTTGTTTATTTGTTTTTATTACTGCACAGTATTCCATTGTATGGATATATCACCAATTGTTTACGCATTCACAAGTGGATGAACATGTCAGTTGTTTCCACGTTGTGGTTATTACGGATAAAGCCACTATGAGCATTTGTGTGCAAGTTTTATGTGGACACATGTTTTTCTGTCTTTTGAGTAGTTGCCTTGGAGTTGAACCACTGGGTCAAAAGATAACTTTATATTTAACTTTTTAAGAAACTGTTTTCCAAGATGGCTAGACCATTATACATTCCAGCTGACAATGTAGAGGGATCCCATGTCTCACCAACGTTTGCTATTGTTGATCTTTTTGGTTATAGCCGTTCTAATGAATGTGCAGTGGTATCTCAATGTAGTTTTCATTACTATTTCCTTGGTGACTAATGATTTTGAACATCTTTTCATATCCTTTTTATTCTTTGATCTCTTTTGGTAAAATGTCTATTTATATCTTTGCCCAATTTTTTTTTTTTTTTTTTTTTTTTTTTTTTTTTTTTGTGAGGAGATCAGCCCTGAGCTAACATCCGCCAATCCTCCTCCTTTTTTGCTGAGGAAGACGGCCCTGGGCTAACATCGGTGCCTATCTTCCTCCACTTTATATGGGACGCCGCCACAGCATGGCTTACCAAGCAGTGGGTCGGTGCGCGCCCGGGATCTGAACCAGCGAACCCCGGGCCGCCGCAGCGGAGCGCGCGCACTTAACCGCTTGCGCCACCGGGCCGGCCCCTGCCCAATTTTTAATTGGATAGTCAGTGTTCTTGTTGATTTGTTCTTTATATATTTTCAATACAATCCTTTGTAAAAAATAAGATTTGCAAATGTTTTTGCCTAGTCCATGGCTTTTTATTCTGTTAGTAGTGTCTTTTGAAGTACAAAAGTTTTGCTTTTTGATGAACTCCAGTTTATCGTTCTTTTTTCTTTTATCGACTGTGCATTTGGTGTTGTATCTAAGAAATATTTGCATAACCATTTCAAATTTTTCTCCTGTTTTCTTTTAAAATTTTTATGGCTTCAGCTGTTACATTGAGTTCAATGATACGTTCTGAGATAATTTTCAGGTGTGCTCTCAGTTCATCTTTTTCATGTGTTTATCCAATTGTCCCTGCACCACTTGTTGAAAAGTTTGCCATTTCAACAATTGAATTTTGTTGGCACCTTTGCTAAAAATCAATTGACTATAAGCATTAGTGTTTATTTGTGGACTGCCAATTGTGTTCCATTGCTCTATATGGAGATCCTTATCCCAGTAACTCATTCTCTTGATTTACTGAAGCATTAGAGTAAGTTTTAAAAATGGGAAGTGAAATTCCTCCAAATTTCTTTTTCAAAATAGTTTTGACTATTTTGGGTCTTTGCATTTTCATGTAAAGTTTAGGATCAGCTTGTGAATTGTTACAAAAATCCTGCTGGGATTTTTACAGGTATTGAATTGAATCTATGAATCAATTTGATAATTTTTGTCTAAGTATATTGATTTTTCCAATCTATGAACATGGAATGTATCTCTATTTAATGAGATCTCTATTAATTTCAGCAATATTTTGTAGTTTCTAGTGTAAAAGTCTTCCACTTTTGGGTAAGTTTATTTCTACGTATTTTATTCCTTTTGATACTAATGTGAATAAAATTATTTTTTGAATTTCATTTTTGGATTGTTCACTAGTATATAGAAATGCAATTGTTTCCTTCTCTTCCCCCTCCCCCTTCTCCTTCTTCCTCCCCTTCCCCTTCCTCCCTCTCCCTCGCTCTTCCCATTCTTCTTCTCCTCCTTCTCTTCCTCCTCCTCCTTCTTCTTCATGGTCTTATTGGTCAAATATATAAATAGTAAGACTGAGTATCGCTGGTAAGATCCTCGAGAGACAGCATTCAGCTTTTCACCATTAAATATGATGTTAACTGTGGGTTTATCATAGATACGCTGTATCACATTAAGAAAGTTGCCTCCTTTTCCTAGTTTGTTGAGGATTTAAACCATGAATGGGTGTTGGATTTTGTCAAGTGTTTTTTTCTGCATCTATTGAGATGATCATGTACTTTTTGACCTTTATTAATATGGCTTATTACATTAATTGAAATTTTGATGTTAAACCAAACTTGCAGTCTTAGGCTAAATTCCACTTGGTCATGGTGTACAACTCTTTTATATGTTGCTGGAGTCATTTTCCTAGTATTTTATTGAGGATTTTTGCATTTGTATTTATGAGAGATATTGGTCTGTAGTTTTCCTTTCTTGTGCTGTTTGTGTGTGGTTTTGGTATCAGGGTAATACTAGCGTCATAGAATGAGTTGGGAAATGTTCCTTCCTCCTCTACTTTCTGGAAGAGTTTTGTGAAGCGTTGGTATTATTTCTTTTTTAGATCACTAGTGAAATTCACCAGTGAAGCCATCTGTGCCCAAGCTTTTCTTTGTGGGTGAAAACATTTTTCATAATTAATTCATTTTCTTTATTCATCACAGACATATTCAGACTTCCCAGTTTTTTAATCACTTTTGGTAATTTGCCTCTTAGGAATTTGTTCATTTTATCTAAATATCTGACCTATTGGCATAAAGTTGTTCGTAGTCAGTCCTTACCATTCTTTTGATTTCTGTTAGGTTGGTAGTGATGTTTCCTTTTTCATTCCTGATTTTGGTAATTTTTGTCTTCTCTATTTTTTTCTTGGTTAGTCTAGCTAAAGGTTTGTCAGTTTGGTGGTTCTCTTCATAGAACCCACTTTTGGCTTCACTGATTTTTCTCTGTTGTTTTTCTGTTTTCTATTTAACTGATGTATTCTCTAATTTTTATTGTTTTACACATTTTGCTTTCCTTGGGCTTACTTTACACTTCTTTTCTAGATTCTTACAGTAAAAACTTAGATGATTTAGTTGAGATCTCTTTCTAATGTACTTGTTTCAAGCTGTAGATTTCCATCCAGGCATTACTTGAGCTGCATTTGTAAATGTTGTAATGTTGTATTTTTGTTTTCATTGAGTTCAAATTATTTTCTAATTTTCCTTGAGATTTCTTCTTTGAAGAAATGTTTAGATGTGTATTTCCTGAATTTCTTTCTGCTGTTGTTATCTAATTTGATTCCATGCAGTTGGAGAATATACTTTACATGATTTAGTTAATTTTGTTTTTATCAAGACGTGTTTTATAAGTTAATATGTGTTCTATCCTGAAGGTGAAGAGAGACAGTGTTGGAAAAAGGTCATTATGACATTGGAATATGTCATAATCCAAATATTTAATGAATATATGTATTGGATCAACAAATACACTGTGTGCTTTGCCGGGGTCCTGTCTAACCTCTGTGTTCTTTCTGTTCCTCGTCTGTTTGTCTGAGTGTGCTGGTTTGTTTTTCCATCTGCTTGTTATTCTTTTTTACCATTAAGATGATATATGTATGTGTGGATATATATTTTCTCCAAAAGTGAAACAGTTCACTGTTAACAGTTAATTGAGTAAGTCATCCTGTGAATTTGAGACTCAAAGTGAGTGCTTAGATTTACAAGTCTGGATAGTTCAATGGATGTAATACACTGTGAATGTATATACACACATCCATGAATACACATACACACACAAAAGGGAACTGCTGGAGCATTTGCTATTGGAAAAACATCAGTTAGATTGGTAGATTCTCTCTAGGAGGCCTGGTAACAGAAGAGGAAACAGTTACCAGGTAAACTCCGCTCTAAACTGATCTAAGATCAGCATCCTTGAGGTCAGAATTATAGTGAAGGGCAGCCTAATATGTCATCAGTTTCTACACTAAGTAAGTTTAACAGATGACTGTATGATGTAGCAATATTAAAGCCAATAATGCAAAATACAATATAGGGAAAAGTATGCGCTATAATTCCTGAATTGAGAACGAAAATGTCCCATTAACATCAAGACTACTCCAAGCATCCTCTGAGATCTGAAAAGCATGAGTGACACAAAATGTGGTCAATAAAATATTTCAACAATATAAGCCCACGAGCAGAAATACTTGTCTGCTGTGTGAATAATAAAGTGATGGCCGGCTTCCACTTCCAGGCCTGTGGATGTTTGCTACATGGTGTTCCCGGGCGCACCAGGCACCCAACATACCAATATATATACCAATAATACCAATAATATACCAATTAAAAAAATTTAATTGTGGCATTCAAATTGATTTTCACACCTTTTTTTTTTTTTGGTCTATTTATTCTATCAGCTTGTGACAGAAATGTGTTAATCTCTCCAACTATGCTTGTATATATTCCCCTTCTCCCTTTAGTGATGTCAGTTTTTTCTTATACATATTTAATGATATTATTCAGTGCACATAAGATGATGAGTTTTGTGTCTTCCTGTTTTCCTTATGAAATGTCCCCTCTGTCTTGAGTGGAGTAATATTTTTGTCTTTGTCAGTCCACTCTCACATGTGGTAGGGCTACTCCAGCCACCTTTGGAGAACATTTCCATGGCTCCTCTTTTACAGCCATATTGTTTGGTACATTTTTTTTTTGATACATACAATCCTTATCTTTTAATTGGCTCGTTCAGTTTTTCTTTTCTTTTTAATATTGGGGATTTTTTTTTTTTTTTTTTGGTGAGGAAGATCAGCCCTGAGCTAACATCCATGCCAATCCTCCTCTTTTTGCTGAGGAAGACTGGCCCTGAGCTAACATCTATTGCCAATCCTCCTCCTTTTTTTTTCTCCTTTTCTCCCCAGATCCAAACCCGGGCCGCCAGTAGTGGAGCTCGAGCACTTAACCGCTAAGCCACGGGGCCGGCCTCCAGTTTTCCATGTTTCCTATTATCACTGGTATAGTTGTATTTGTCTACCATCTTACTATTTGATTCTTTCTCATCTGTTTTTGTTTGTTTGTTCCATCTTTCTTGTTTTATTTCAGATAAATCAATTATTTTCATCAATCAATTTTTCTCTTTTATTACTTTTTAGTTAATATTCTATTATTATTATTTTAGCAGTTACCATAGAGATTATAACATGTATCCTTGAGCAACTAATATTTAAATTATCACTTTTAATATTTCCCTGAAAATGCAAGAAGTTTCCAACAATTAACTCCATTTACTATACTAATGTTGTAATGTAAGATTTTACTTCTACATACCTTAGAAAACTCATGCCACATTATTATAGTTATTGGTTTAGACAGTTAATATTCTTTTACATTTACACTTTCTGTCATTCTTCATTCCTTCCTGAATATCTGTGCTAACCTCTAGGATCATTTTGAGTTTTTTTCCATGTTGAAGAACTTCCTTTACTATTTCTTTCTAAAGTAGTTCAATGGCAGAACATTTATCAGCTTTTGTTTAACTTGCAATGTCTTTATTTCACCTTATGTCCTTACAGCTTTAAGGAGGTATAATTTTGTTCAAGGTATTGCACATATTTAAAATGCTATTTGATACATGTACACACCCATGACTACATCATCCCAATCAAGATGCCCTAGGTGCCATCACCCAAAGGGTTCCTCCTGTCCTAGGGCCCACTCCTCCAGCATCCCTGTTCTAGGCAATCATTGATCAGAGTTCGGTTGCTGTAAAATTTTTTACACTTTCTAGACTTTCATGTACATGGAGTATTAAAGTGTATACTCTTTCCTACTTTGGCTTCCTTTACTCCACATAACTTCACATTCATCCATCCAAC
This sequence comes from Diceros bicornis minor, assembly GCF_020826845.1. Taxonomy (NCBI): domain Eukaryota; kingdom Metazoa; phylum Chordata; class Mammalia; order Perissodactyla; family Rhinocerotidae; genus Diceros; species Diceros bicornis. Next base: position 1,654,809 of record NW_026690889.1, read on the forward strand.
GCACGTGTCAGTAGCTTGTCCCTTTACATGGCTGGGTAGGATTCCGTTTCATGAGCACAGCACAGTTTGTTTGTTCATCACCTGTTGATGAGCATTTAGAGAATTTCCAAGTTTTGGCTATTACAAATAAAGGTGATTTGAGTATTCGTACCCAAAAATTTGTGTTCAAATATATTAATTCTAGGAGTAGAATGAGTGAGCCCTATGGTAGATGTATGTTTAATATTTTATGAATTTGCCAGACTGTTTTCCAAAATGGTTTTACATTCCCACCAGGAATGTATGAGTTCACGTTGCTATCTATCCTTGCAACACTGGATATGTCAGCCATTTAAACATTAGGCATTCAAACAGACAAGTAGTGGGATCTCTTTGTGTTCTTAATCTGCTTTTTTTCTAATAACGAATGCTGCTGAGGATCATTCTACTTGCTCATTTGCCAGTTCTGCATCTTTTTGTTGTTACTGAAGTGTCCCTTAAAATCTTTGCCTGTATTGGTACTGGATTATTTGTTTTCTTACCTTTGCATTGTAAGTTACTTATGTATTCAGAACAAAACCCCTTTGTCAAATATTTGTTTTATGAATATTTTCTCTTAGTCTGTGATATAATTATTAATGATGTCTTTTGAAGGGTAAAAGTTCATAATTTTGATTGTTTCATCTGTAATTTGTGTTTGTTTATGTCTGCTTTAGGAAAATTTTGCCAAACAGAAGCTCATTAATCTTTTCTCCTATGGCTTTTCTATAAACACTATTAGCCAACTTGACATTACTGATATTTATAGACGACCTCACCCAACAGCAACAAAATCCATTTTTCTCAGCTTGAAATATTCACTGAGAGAGATGATATTCTGGGCCATAAAGCTAACCCTAAAAATGGTGAAATAATAGAAAATATACAAAATGTCTTCTCAGAGCTTAACAAAGTTAACTGGAAATAAAAAACAAAAACGTATTTGGAAAATCCCTGAGTATATGGAAACTAAACAACACACTGCTAAATAACTCATGAATCAAAAAAGAAGTCCCCCACTAAGTTGAGAATAATTTAGGGTAAATGAAAGCACAACATGTGAAAATTCACAGACTGTACCTAAAGCAGAGCTTAGAGAGAAACTTAAGAGTATTAAATGCTTGTGTTAGAAAATAAGAAACATCTAAAATCAGTAATATTATAAACATCTCTGTGCGCATAAATTAAACAATTTATATGAAAATTAAACATATTTCTATGTACAATGATGAACATTTAGAATTTGAATTTTAAAAGTACCACTTACAATATCACCAAAACAAATGGAATACTTAGATATAAATATAACAAAATAAGTGAAGCATCTGTATGCCAAAAACTACAAAACATTGAGGAAAGAAAGAAAAAGAATCTAATTAAATGGAGAAAAATGCTATTTCATGGACTGGGAGACTCAGTACTTTGAGATGCTTATCCTCCCAATTCCCCCCGATTTGATCAGTGTAATCGCAATCAAATTCCAGCAAGTCTGTTCTTTAGATAACAAAGTGAATCTAAAATTCACTTAGAAAGACAGAGAAACTATAATAACCACAATAATTCTGGAAAACAAGTAAAGGAACAAAGTTGTAGGACTCCCTCGACCCAATTTCAAGACTTACTGTGTAGCTACAGTAATCAATACAGAGTGATATTGGTGCTGTGATAGGAAAATAGATCTATGCAACAAGAGAGAGTCCAGAAATAGACTCATGCATGTACTGACAAGCAACTTTTTGCAGAGGTGCACAGGCACTTCAGTTGAATAAGACAGTCTTTTCAATTAATGGTGTTGGAATTCTTGGATATTCACATGCAAAAGTAAAAAGAACATCGATCCATACCTTGCCCCATATACAAACATTAATTCATAATCAATTATAAACCTAAATGTAAAGTACAAAACTATAAAACTTATAGAAGAAAACACCAAAGAAAATCTACGTGACCTTAATTTGGATGATGGGTTTATAGATACAATACCAAAAGTAGGACCCACAAAGTAAATATTTGCTAAATTTGACTTCATTAAAGTTAAAACAAACTTTTACTTTGCAAAAGACTCTGTGAACATAATGAAAAGACAAGCAACAGACTTGGAGAAACTATTTGCAAATTATATATTTAGTAAGGGACCTGGATCCAGAACACACACACACACACACACACACACACACACACACACACTCTCAACAATACATATTGCCAAAATTAATTTGTTTTTTTTAAAGTGACAATACCAAATGCTGGTATGGATGTAGAGCCACAAGAACTCTCATTCTTTGCTGTCAGGAATGCAAGAATAGTAAGACCACCTTGGATGACAATTGGGCTGTTTCTTATAATGATAAACATACACTTGCCATAAGGCCCAGAAATCCGTCTCTTAGATTTTTACCTAAATGAATGGAAAATGTATGTTCCTACAAAAAGCTATTTGTAAATGTTTTTTATCAAATTTATTTGTAACACCTCAAATTGGAAACAGCCCAGTTGTCCTTCAACAGAGAATGGATAAACAAACCGTGGTCTCTTTACACAGTGGAACACAACTCACAGTAAAAAGAAGTGAGCAATTCACTCTCAAGGAACATGGGTGAATTGAACTTGTTTTGGTTAAGTGAAAAAGCCAGACCCCAAAGGCTACATATTATATTTTTCCATTTTTATGACATCCTGAAAAAGGCAAAAACACAGGGATGGAAAAGCCATCACTGGTTTCCCAGGGTTTGGGAAGGGGTTGATTACAAACAAGCCACACAGGGAGATGCTTAGAGGGATGGAATTGGTCTGTATGGTACTGGATGATGGATCTTTGACTCTACGTATTTGTCAAATGCTATTGAAATGCCAAAAGCCATAGAAAAGCCAGAGTAAAATTTACTGCATTCAAAGTAAAAAAAAAAAAAAATCAATCAGGATTTGAGGGTATGCCAAATGCCAAGACAAAATGCAGATTGTGACAAATGAATCTAATTGTATCACAAATGATAACACAACTCAAAAATTTGGCTCCACAGTTGGAAGAATCCGGTAGTAAATTACACGAGGACAGCTTGAGGGACAGTTAGGTCAGCCACTTGGTGGTGCCAGAGGATCTCACATGAAAGGTTGCAAAAATTTTTACATGAAATGACCTATTACAGCAAAGATAGACTGGCCACTCTAATCATCAATATGGGTGAAGAAATTTTACTAAAATTGCAGAACATAATGCTGGAGCGTGTCTTCTCATAAACAGTATGTTACTAGTATAACTGAGAAAGTGGGCAATGCACCGGATCCTGAGGCTCAGGGTTCTTTCTTGGCTTTCACACAATTAAGCCATATAAGTTTCTACTATGTACTGGTCATTGTTTGATTTTCCTCAGAACTGATTGGAACTTTTACTTGTCAGAGATCTATGGCTTGGACGGTAGGAAAACATGATATATAAATAAATGTTATTAAGTTGGTTCCCAATGTAGAGAACAAATCTGTCTCCCCACTGTTGCCAGCATTGTCATTAAAGAGCTCTTAATAAAACCTGTCACTCACTAGGACACCTCATCACCCTTCTTGGATAGAGATATCCAGTGGCGTTGTAGAGTTCAAACCATCCAAAATACCTGGAAATCTTAGGTTTCCTGGATGAAGACTGTTCGCACTCATGACCGTGAGTCCACACCCTCTGGTGTGAGAAACTCTCCGCAGGTGAAAGTGTCAGAGCTTTCACTGCTACGTAAGGTGCTATCCCCACAATTCTCAACTTCATCTCACTTCACGCAGACAGAGTAAATTACTTTGCAAGGTTCGTACATTAGCCTCAGTCTCATAGCCAGTGAGTACAAGCTGCCTTTTCTCCATATGCTCCAACGGAGCTTCTACTAGACCTAGAACCTGAAGATTTTGTCTTTTTGAAGGGATGAGAAGAAAAGAACAGGCCTTGGAACCATGTTGGAAGGGTTACTGCTTATGACCTCTAGCAGAGCAATTAAACTCCAGAGTAGAGACCTCTGGAGTTATGTCTCCCAGGCGAAAGGCCACAAGATTTTATCCTGAATCACCTGGACCACCTTCCCATCAGGAAATTTTACAGCAAATGTTGCCGGGGATGTACCAGATCTGATGATTTTTGGGAGAAGACAACTTATCCCAAGAACTTCAGATGAAGAATAAAATTGTAAGAATTGGGTAGTTTCAAACCAAGACCCATTGACTATTTTCCAGATGGCCGGATCTGCATGGTTTTAGTCTCTATTTTTCTGGGAATTTTCACTACCTTTTGCTTGTGTAAGGTTCTGTGTGTTAACAGACACTTATTCCCTCTCAACTACGATGCCTATAATGTTCCTGTTTGTGATATACCTTTTCATCCCTAGTCCTTCTTGTTATGAGTCTAATTTCTGATTTTAATATTCTCATAATTTACCTGATTCACACAATCAAAACAACTCTGAGGTTTGTTCTTACTTCCTCTGGGTGCCATACAGACTCTCTTGGTAACAGTGCCTTCTAACACATCATTTGGTTTTCCCAGTAATTGTGCTCAATCAAGGGACATTTTAGATGTGACTTTAATGGTTGTTTCAAGAAATTCTTGTAAACCAATTCACCAAGGGAAACAATTTGCTCATCTGAGCAAAAGTCTCTCCATCAGGACAATATATTCCTAATCTGGGCAAAAAGTTCATTTGTCAGACAGCAGTGTTCATATGAAGACGCAGCCAAAACTCTTGTTTCATTGTGCCACCTGTCCTAAATGATCAATTACCAACTACCCAATCCCAATCAATTTTCTCCTTGAAAGCATCACTTAAACCTACACTTTCTTTCCATTCTGACACAGTCAGCTAAGACTCTACCAAGTGATATTCCATCTTTTTTTCTGCAATAAATCTAATAAACTTAACTTTGCTTGATCAACAAACTTGTGGTCTTGCATGGAGTTGATAAACACTTAATCCTCGCAGAAACATTAATTCAGGCGATTTTAATGGCATGCATTGGATCTCCCTATATTTGTCTTTTTTCCGTTATTATCTTGGCTCTTCCAGGATCCCACCTTTATAGAGGATGAGCGATGCGAAGTCCTGAGTACTCTAACCATCCCTGGGGAGACTTTAAGGCCTGAAGAGTCTCAAGAAGCTACAATATACATTGTTTGTTGTTTTCTTTTATTGTTAATTAGTTCTTATAGCATACATGTGTGTACATGTCTCATACATTCGTTGCGTGTTGTATGCAAAAACAGTATTTTTCTTTTTTCTGTCTTTCTGAAAAGTCTTCCCAGGAAGAAATATGTGTTGGTTGTGTGAGTGTGTGTGCATTGGCACATATGTATGATGGGGGAGTGGTGGTGGTATTATCTTTATTTTGCTAGTGAAGGTTGTATAATTTGCTCAAGGTCACACAATAAGTTTAAGAACAAGAATTCATAGCTTTTGAAACATTTGGTAAAAATGGAAAAAACTTCAGAAAATTAACTCAAACTCATCTAAAACTCAAATCTCCATGGAAATGTATTAAATAGATTTTAATTATTAGATTTCATTCAAGAAATTCCAGTAGATCCCAAAATACTGAAATTATAAGGGCTAATCTGTTTTTTTGTCATTGAATATTTTAATGATATTATTGAGATATAACGCATACACCGTACAAGTCAATACTTTTTAGTTCTTCTCAGTGTTGTGCAACCATAACCACAATATAATTTTGGAACATTTTTATTCTAAAAGAAACATTAGTAATCACTCTCTAATCCACTCCACATCCCTCCCCCCTGCCCTAGGCAGCCACTAATCTACTTTGTGTCTCTGTGGATTTGTCTGTTCTGGACATTTCACATACAGGTAATCTCACAATGTATGGTCTTTTTTTTGTATCTGGCTTCTCTCACTTATTGTATAATCTTTCAAAACTCTGCATTTTCCCTAAACATGTCTCTAACTGAATTCATGAAACCTTTGAAATACTGTATAAGAAAAGTTTTGAGTTACTATTATCAGAAAGAGTAACACACAAGATTTGAAAAGAATCCTTAAAGAAATCACTTTGAAAAGCTCAACTGTTGGAAGTTAAAATGCCTTGCCTTAAAAGGAGAAATAAAATTGGGATGAAGAAACACTACTTTATACTACATTTCATGATGAGAAAAATAGAAGATGTTTATTAGAAAAATCAACTTCTGATCATGCATAATAGCGCATAAACTCTGGCCACAGAGCATTTTGAAGAGGTTACATGATAATATTCATTAAGTACATATATGTGAACCAAATTTTATTTTAGGAAACAAATTAAAATATTCAAATCCATGCACGGCATGAGAATTACATCCCTGTGGGGAAGGAAACAAACTTTCCAGAAAAGGACTGAGAGAAAAAGAAGAGAAAGTCAGAAGGAAGGAACTAAGTTGAGGCTGTGAGTTTTCTGGTTCTTCCTCCCTACCCTGCAATTCCAGTCTTTTCCTTGCCCTCTGAACAAATTAGAATGTATCAAATTCCCCTCCAAATGGGTTAATGCGTTTTCCACACCTCTTTCACTCAGTCTGGATATAGAAACAAAGCAGAGTGGAGAAAGTTCTGACACACACGGCAACGTGTTGGTTTAATCTTCGGATTCACTCTTGAATCTTGGACAAGTCACTGTAGTTCTCTGACCCTCCGATTCCTCATTTATGAAATACAGCAAAAATGTAGAACTTCCCGGCTTGCGATAATGATGAATTCATATGGTAAATTCCTAGTCTGGGGCCTGGCTCGCTGTAGACCCACCAAACGTGCCACTTGAAGTAGATCCCAGGGGCTCTTCTCTTTGAGACAAGGACAGTTTAAGAAGAGGAGATTTTTAAATCACTTACCTGCAATTTCTACAAGAAATTTTAAGCACATATGGTTTCCATCTCATTCAGATGAACCATAAATCGTAATTCAATCTCTCTCACTGGCATAGGGATGCTGCGGAAGCAGACTCCAGCCCTCTCCTGTAGCTTTTAATAGACTACTCTCCTTTGCCTCTTCACCTCCCTAAAACCAACTGTTTTAAGGCTTTTAAAATCCCATAATTTAGGCAATTTCCTCACTCCCAGTTGTTGCAATGTGACGCTTTTGGGCATGTAGCTGAGAAGTCATTTTGAAAAAGAAGAATGGATGCTTTTCTTTCTTAATAAAAGCGGTGCTGTTCCTCAAAGGAGGGGCCTCCCCTGGAGCTCAGGGGACACCGCAGAGAAGGGGCCTCTCTCTTTACACCCGTGTGGCTTTATGGAGAGACTCCAGCTCTTGGGTTTGTCGGTGTTTGACAGGTAATGTCCCACTCTCAGTCTTTAGATGGAGTCCTGGTCATCATGCTGAAGGCCACAGTCCTGGATACAAATAGGTTTGAGTTCACTATCCACACGTGAGTGTCCTTCCCCCATGTCCTCACCAACACTTAGCAGGGGCAGTCTTTTTAATGTGAGCTGTCTCATAGACATGTAGCAGCACCTCACTGTTGTTATAATGTACAATTCCTTAATGGCTAATGACATGGAGCATCTTTCATGTGTTTATTTTCCATCTATGTATTTTCTTTGGTGACATGACTGTTAAAATCTTCTGCCTATTTTTGATTGGTAGTTAGTTTTCTTATTATTGTGTTTTGGGAGTCCTTATATATTTAAAGTATAAGACTTTTCTCAGATATGTGATTTGCAAATGTTTTCTCCCAGTTCATGGCTTACATGTTCAATGTGTCAATATTAGAGTCTTTTGACAGACATATATTCTTCTTCTTGATTTTGTCCAATTTATCAATTGCATTTCTTTTATGCATCAAGCTTTTGCTGTCAAATTTTAAATATCTTTGCCTAACTCAAGGTCACAAAGATTTTCTCCAATGATTTTTACTAGATTTTTATAGCTTTGTATTTCACATTATCTATAATCTATTTTGAGTTTTCTTTTTTTTACATTGTGTGAGATATAGATTAAATTTAATTTTTGCATAGGATATCCCATTTTTCTGGCACCATTTGTTGACAGGCTATTTTTTTCCTCCCCTGAATTATCTTTGCATCTTTCTTAAAATCAATAGACCACAGATATGTGAGTCCATTTCTGGACTGCCTATTCTGTTTGTATAACCCTGTGTCAGCATCACACTGTTTTGTTTACTGTGTCTTTATAGTAAGCTTTGAAATTAAGCAGTGTGAATTTTGCAATTTTGTTGTCCTTTAAAGTTGTTTGGGTAATTTATGTACTTTGTATTTCCAAATAAAGTTTAAAATAAGGTTTTCAGTTCTTACAAAAAAAAAAGCCTCCTGGGATTTTGACTGAAATTTCATTGACTCTATAGATTAATTTGGGAAGAATTCAACAACATTGAGTCTTCAGCACCATGACCATAGTGTGACTTTCCATTTAATAATTCTTCTTTAATTTCTCTCAGCAATGTTTTATAATTTTAAATGTACAAGTCTTGCACATCTGTTCACAGATTTATCCCTAAGTGTTTTGCACTGATGATGCTATTATAAATTATACCATATGTTCAATTCCAATTTCTGATTGTCAATTGCTAGCATTTGGGTTATACCTGATTTTTTATATATTTATCTTGTATCCTTCAACCTTTTTATACTCACTTACTTATTCTAATAACATTTCTGTGTTTTCATAGGATTTTCTACATAGGTAATCATCTTGTTTTCAAATAAAGTCAATTTTACTTTTTCATTTTCAGTCTGGATGACATGCATTTCTTTTCTTACCTTAATGTACTAGCTAGAACTTTCAGTGCAATGTTGAATAGAAGTGATGAGAGTGGAGGTCCTTGCCATTTTTCTGAGCCTGGGGAAAGTGTTCAGTCTTTCATCTTTAGGAATTATGTCAGCTGTATGTTTTATGTAGATGTTCTTTATCAAGTTGAGAACATTCTCTTCTATTCCTTGTTTGTTGACAGTGTTTATTAGAATGAATGTTAGATATTTTCAAATGCTTTCTCTGCATCTATTGAGATAATCACATGTGTATATATTTTTTTATTACTAAGGTGATTTGCATTAATTGATGTTAAAATAACTTTGTATTCCTGGGCTAAACCTCACTTTATTATGATTATATTACTCTTTTTATGTATTTTTAAATTGGATTCAGATCTTTTGCATTATTTAGATGAAGAGTGTTGGTCTGCAAGTTCTTTTCTTGTACTGGTTTTGGTATCAGAGCAATCTTGGCCCTGTAGAATGAACTGGGGTGTATTGGCACCTCTTAAGTTTCTGGAAGAATCTGTGTAAAATTGGTATTGTTCCCTAAATGTTTGGTAGAATTCACCAGTGAAACCATCTGGGCCTGAAATTTTCTTTGTAGGAAGAATTTTAGTACAAATTTATTTTCTTTAATAGGTTATCTATTTCTTCCTGAGTGAGCTTTGGTAGTAGGACTCTTTCATGGGTTTATTTTTTTAATTTCATTGAATTGCTGAATGTATTGGCATAAAATTGGCTATAATAGTCTCTCATTATATATTTAATATCTGTGAGATCTGTAGTGCTTGCTCCTCTGTCACTCCCAATATTGGTAGGTTGTGTCTTCTCTCTCTCTTTTTTCCTGATCAGCCTAGGAGGAGGCTTATCAATTTTATTGAACTTCTCAATGCATCAGCTTTTTGTTTCACTCATCTTTCTCTCATTTTTCTGTTTTTCAGAATTTCACTGATTTCCACTCCGATCAATGGCATTTGCCTTCTTCAGCTTACTTTCGTTTCATTTGCTCTTCGGTTTCTAGATTCCTAACCTGGAAGCTGAGGTCATTGATGGAGAGCTTTCTTTTATTCTAGTGTGGGCACTTACTGCTGTAACTGCCCCATCTGTCCATCACTGCATCTGGCTGGTTTGGACATGTCCTGCTGTCATTCTGTTACAAGCATCCCTTATTTCTTGCTTGATTCATTCTTTGACACATGGGTTATTTAGAAATATTAACTCCTTTTCAAATATTTGGGGATTTTTAACATACCTTTCTACTATGAATTTTCTGCTATTAATAACTCAGTTAATATATATTTTTTTCCCTCAGAGAGCAAACTTGTATGATTTGAATATTCTCATATTGAGACTTATCTTTTGCCCAGAACATGGTCTATCTTGGTAAATGTTCCTTGTGCAAGTGGAAAGACGCCACATTGTGCTGTTTTAGTGTGGAGTGTTTTCATTAGGCTAAGTGGGTTGATAATGTTGAGCAGGTCTTCTCTATCAGTGTTGATTTTCTGTCTATTGTTGTATCAATTAGAGATTGGTACATACATACTTCTATGTACTTCTTCACACACTGAAATCTCTGAGTCCACATGGATACTTATCATCATAATCCAGCACCCAGGGTTCATTCTTGCTTCCTCCTTTTCCATATTTCCATATTTGTAACTTCTCCTATGTGTAAATTTGTAATTTTTCTGATGTGTGCACTCCCTGATGTGTTCAGTCCCACTGTCACTTAACTTCGACCTCCAGGAGGACACACTCCTCGCCCCCTGAAGCCCCACATCCCCTGAGGGACCACTGCCCCACTCTCCCTTGTCACACTGGTCCGGGCAACAGCTTGGTGCGGAGGCCCATCTCCTACTGTGTGGTGGCACACACACCAGGCACCCAGTTCGTTGTATGTCCTCACCCACCTCAGGTCGGACCCTCCCACGGACCACCCCCATGGACTATGCTGTGGCTGGGACTTCAGAGTCCACGTGTTTATTAGAAAGCCATATCTGTGAGAGAAAGGAGGAGGAAGCAGGAATGTGTAGTGGAAGAGGTTGCCATGTAGGCCTGGTAGAACCTCAGTGCACGCACAGAGAGCTCTGGAGCAGATATTTACCTGACAACCTTATCTCGGGTGAACCACTGTGCCTGCTCTCTACACCCTGGGGTGGCCAAGTCACTGGCTGTGGCTGCCTCAGGAAGAGTATTCCCTCACATCAGCCTGGCTCTGGAGCCAGAGAAGAGGTGGAGGGAGCTGCAGCCGAAGGCCTTGGCTCGCCTCCTTCCCTGCAGTTGGGCAGCAAGCCTTTCCTCAGGGGAGTCAGGTGGTGGTCTCCACAGCCCTGCATAGGCTGTCTCCTTGCCATCCTCAGCCTGCCTGTTCCCCAGCACTCTGTGCCAGGCCACCCCAGCTGGCCTGGACACCCTCCTCACACACTTGCCCTCTTTCACCCCAAACTAGCTGGCCCCTCCTGGGACCACTGTCCTCACCCCACTGTGATTCTGACACAGCATTGAGCCATCCCCACATGTGGACATATGGATGCCCTCCTCACCCTGCTGGGGTTCTATCCATCCAAGCCAAGCCCCTTCCATGGGGATGTTCACTCTCTGCACTTTGCTGCCCCCTCCCTACAGATACCCCCTCACCTGGCCTGGGCCCTGGCACCCCACGCTGGGCTGCCCCTTCCACTTGGCACCCCCTTCTTCGCACAGCAGGCTTACACTCCTCCCTAAGACTCCATAGCTCCTTGCTCATAGCTGAAGATGCAGGGCCACCAGTGGCTCAGGCACTTCATGCTCCCAGGTCTACTCCCAATCTGGATGTCATTCAGAGAGCCCGGTTGCCCACTGGTCTCTTCCACCAAAAAGCAGATGGTGTACATTACCCAGAACAGCTGAACTGAGGACCAGCTCCAACACCGAGTGGCTGGCGACCACAGTGACGGAATCAGCTTCACACTTCATGGTCCCGGCGTGTCTGGGAGGTAATCACCTCCACAGACCAGAGGATGGCTTTGTTGTGAATTCTGAGATGTCCTGGGTAGCCTCAAGCTTAAGGACTAACGGCTATCTTTATTTTGTAGTAGACTTGTTAGAATTTTTGTCAGCTGATAGAATTAAGGGCTGAGAAGCACTCTGCTCTGGGGAGAGGTCCAACCAGTGCCGTCTGAGTTCGAACCCGGGGGAGGGTCCTTGCTGGAACCAGGAGCAGAGGTGAGCACTGTCAGAGGGATCTTCTCTGAGGAAACTCATCTGGTCCGTGTTTCCTCACCATGTGTTGGACTTCCATAACTGGCCCTGGAGCTGGGAGGGGACAGGGAGCAGGGATGACCTGGGTGGTGGAGGAGAGGAGAAGAGAAGGTCTGGAAGTCCAGCCTCCCGAGGATGCCACCTGATGAAAGGGGAAGTGCAGAGAGGACCGAGTGCCATTTTCTGACTCCGTGTGTGTTGGTGATTAGCTAGACCTAAGCCTGCTCTCTGGTAACTGACATTCCCAGCCAGAGGGATGCGCACAGTGTGACTGAAGGGTCACACATGTCGAGCACACAGCACTGCACCTGTGCATCAAGTTACTCTGAAGTATCTGAGTTGCCTGTGTGAGCTTGTCACACTATGGGAAATGGGGTACTGCCAGCTTGGCCTAGAGCCACCTAATTCTAAGCACTCTGCTTCTTTTTTTGTGTGTGTGAGGAAGATCAGCCCTGAGCTAACATCCATGCTAATCCTCCTCCTTTTTTGCTGAGGAAGACCGGCTCTGAGCTAACATCTATAGCCAGTCCTCCTCCCTTTTCTCGCCAAAGCCCCAGTAGATAGCCGTATGTCCCAGTTGCACATCCTTCCAGTTGCTGCACGTGGGACACGGCCTCAGCATGTCTGGAGAGGCGGCGTGTCGGTGCGCGCCCGGGATCCGAACCCGGGCCGGCAGTAGCGGAGCGCACGCACTCAACCGCCAAGCCACGGGGCCGGCCCCCAAGCACTCTACTTCTGATTGTGAAGGGCAATCCTGCAAAATTGCTAATCAGTTTACAGCTGATGTCTGATTTTAGAGAGCCTTTGGAGGATTCTCTCTATCTGTTTTTAACAGTCGTTTGAGCTGTCTCTGAGTTTCCACACCAATTTGGTCTGCTGCTCTTTACTTCTCAGAATTCCATCAACAAGAACACAGAGTAACTGTCTATAGAAATCTACGTTGATGGATATTGGGGAAGTGGATTAAAATTACCCAGACACAGAGGCGTGAAGGGCCCAGGACAGGTTATGGATAGAGATTTCAGTGGTCTGCACCGTTGAGGGGCCTGCATCTCTAACCCTGAGACTGAACTGTATTGTGGATTCACTCTCTCTAAGTTCCTTTTAGGATTAATACGCCTTACTTCACTTCTGATATGCCTTAGCAATTCCACTCAAGCCATCACACTCTTCTCCTTGGATTCCACTGGGGCCTGCTCGGCTTCAGCAGACATAGAACACGAAGGTCCTGTTTCTGTGGCCATACACCAATGGTCACTCGATTCCCATTACACGCCCCTCGGTAACCCCCTAGTGATACCTCTCTAGAGACATGCAGTCTGACACAACTCTGTTTTGGTTAGAATCCAATCTCAGCTCTTCTTCCTACTCACTCCTGCCATCCCTTGATCTTCAACAGCCCTCATGGCAACAGACCCCTTCTTGGTCCAGCTCCTGAGCACTATCTCCCATATGCTTTCTTTTGGGGAGCTCCTCACCGTGCTCTCACTATGAAAGGGAGCAGGGCCCCTCTTGGGAAAAGTCCGAGATTCCACCCAGGTAGTGACACAGGTGAAGATCTCTCAAATGAACACATTAGAAGACAGGGGTCAGGAGAAAACATTGGGCATTATTGTGCATCAGAGAGAAGGTTGCTCCATGGTCTAATGGAATCTATGGTAGAAGAATATATTTCATAAAAGAGTTTTTCCTCTATTTGGAAAAGTTCATGCTTTAGCCAAATGAATCAGAAATGGCTTTTTTAAAATTTTTTGCCAAAAGCGTCCATATGTTTTCAGATGCATTAGCAAAGCAAAAGCACAGAAACATTAATTTGCTAAAAGTAGGGCAAAACCACATTCTTTCCCTGGAAAAACTCAAGAGTTGGGGAAAAGAATTGGACTTGTCATTTTGGATCACAGTGAGAAAAAATTGCCATCTGGACAAAAACTGGCTCGAGAATGGAACATGACCATCTCCTTTCTTCCAGCAGAGTTTACCTCTCAACAGGCTTTGCCCTCGCTGTGGAATGCTCTCTTCAGTCCTGTTGGTGGTGCCTTTATGATGACATGGGAAAATGCATAATAAACACGAGTTTGACACAAATAAAGCATGTTTTCAAATAGTTAGCTCAAGGCTGTAGTGTTTTTTAAAAGAGTTGGACGACTTTGTACTTTTAGAGTATATTTGAGTGGATCATTTCAAATGATCACATTATGATGCAAAGCTCTTTGTTAAGAGCCAAGAGCAAGCTTCTCACTGCAGAAACCAGAGCCTGAAGGGTCACTTGTGGCAGTAGGGGGACACCCTGCACACTACCTTCTTTAGGAAAGACTCCGAGGGAATACACACAATTTGATCCAGCCAAATGCTTGAGCTGGTTGATAGTGCTCTCCCACTCCCCAAGTCAAGATTCTTTGGAAAAGTGCATTTGTAAATGTGTTTCTAAATTTAGCCACTCTTCTATATCCAGGCCAAGTTTTCATGGTGGAATCCAAAGCAATCCAGCAGTTGATGGAAAATCTGTATTGTATAAGTCCCCCAAACTGTTCAAATGGTCACGAGAAACTACAAGGTGCTTATGCCTTGTGAAGATGCTGCATTCAGTAAGTGTTCAACATACACAAATGGCACATTTTATAAACCTTTACCACTTAGTCAGATCAAGGATAAGGATGGGCTCGCCTGGACCATTCTCCTTGCTGGGGTAACACCTTATATTCATAGAGTAAACATGTGCCAAGTGAAAAGCACAGGATCACTCATTCCACTCATGTGACTTGAATTCCTCCTATGCACCAGCTGCTGTCTCCCAAGCTGCAGGGCACACCGTGAAACAACAGAATGCCTTCTCTCAAGTAGCTCACATTTCACCGTTCCCCTAGGGGAATAACTGAAACAATTCTTGCAGAAGTACTTTATACTCAAAATGTTTTATCTGGGGACTTGAGAGATTCTGATACGGCCGACTTTGCTCATTGAAGATGAAGAGACTGAGACCCAGAGAGGTAAGCTCAACTCAAGCAAATTCCTCGAAGCCAGTGAAACAGTTATTGTCATTACAGTGCTTTATGGTTGTAACGTTGAAATAGTTGCAGAGGATCTAGACAAAGCAGGCTCTCACACCACTTCTGATGGTGCAGTTGATGCAATTACACAGCACAGCACCTTGTGCTACCTAACAGAACTGAGCATCTGTGTTACTATTTGGTGATGCCAGAGATCTCACTCTAAAGGATGTACTCTCAAATTGCAGCTTTCAACCTTTTTTTATTATGAGGCACAGTTAGAAATACATTTAATATCATAATCCAGGACACAGAGCTCCAATATAAAAGTTTCACAAAATGCTTTTGGCTCTTACTTTGTGCAATGCAATCTGATATTTTTCTTTTTTCTTCCCTTTATTGAATTTCATTTTTTTTTAAAAGGATATTTTCATCATTGAGCACATTGATCTAATGATTTACTAACGGGTCAAACTTCAGTTTGAAAAGCACTACCTTTGGAGAATTCTCGTCCTTGTACCCAGGAGGCACTGCAACAACGTGCGAAGCACGAGTGTCCATAAGAGCAGAAGTGGGAAAACCCCAAATGCCCGTCAACAGGTGAGCTAGTAAGAAAGGATAGTTCTAAAATGGAATATTGAACGTCAGTGAAAGTTTCTAAACTGTAGATTTACCTATCATCGTAAATGATTCTCAAAAGCCAAATATGTGAAAAACAGTTCTGGAAAGAAAGAGACAGCACAGCTCCATTTATTTGTTGGTCAAAACTAGGAAAGCTGAGGAGCAAATTCTTATGCAACAACATATGTACATATGCAACATCATTAAAAAAGAGAGAATGACGAATATAAAATTTAGGATAACTTCTCCCCTCGTGGAGGAGAGTGTGGAGGAAAGTGGATGCATTTGGAAAGATGAACATTGAGAGTCTCATATGTATAGAAAATATTCTGTGTCTTAAGCTGTGTAGTGGGTATATGGATATTCTTATTTTTAAATAAATATATTTTAAACAATATTTATAAATTTTATTTTTTAAATAAAATTCTAAATAATATTTTTATTTTTACAATTGTACATATATGCATTTTACATACGCAATATAATATAAAATAAAAATATCAAAATTATGAGTAATAAATGTCAGAGAGATATTCAATATTTTAAATATAATGATTATTATATTAAATAATAGGGTTAGAATTAGGTACAGTGACAAAGTCTCCAAGAGAGAAGAATATAATCAAATTATCATATATCCACATAAAAGTCTTATAAATTGTGTTTTGAGTGAACATTAAGTGGTAAATTAAGTAAATTAAGTGGTAAATAAATTAAGTGGTAATGACATACTTTGCATAAAAAGTACATATACGGGGCCAACTTGGTGGCATTAAGTTCAAGCACTCCACATCGGTGGCCCAGGGTTCTCGGGTTTGGACCCCAGGTTCAAACCTAAATACTGCTCATCAAACCATGCTGTGGTGGCATCCCACATACAAAATAGAGGAAGACGGGCACAGATGTTAGCTCAGGGACAATCTTCCTCAAGCAAAAAGAGGAAGATTAGCAACAGACATTAGCTCAGGGCCAATCTTCCTCACCAAAAAAAAAAAAGTACATGTAGCTATATATGCAGTGTGATGTAATTCTGTATGTATAATTTTATATTTATATAAAATATTTTTGGGAATTATACCAAATCTCAATTTATATTGTCCAAAATATTGTTGGGAATTATACCAATGTCATGATATGATGGTGATTTTTGTTTTTTTCTATGGGTTTTCAAATTCTAAAATGAGCATAAGTTACTTTGTAAGTCAGAAATGGTCAATAAGTCATGTTAAATGAATCAAATTTAGAAGAATGGTCTTGCTCTCTGTGTTAGCTCAGGCTGCTACAGCAGACACCATAGACCGGGCAGCTTAAACAGCAGACGTGCATTGCTCACAGTGCTGGAGGCTGGAATCCAAGGTCAAGCCACCTGCAGATTTGGTGTCTGGTGAGAGCTGCTTCCTAGTTTGCAGACAGCCATGTTTTTGCTGTGTCCTCACATTCTCTTCTTATAAGGGCGTTAATCCCCTCATGAGGCTCCACCCTCATGACCTTATCTAACCCTAATCACCTCCCAAAGGCCCCATCTCCAAATGTCATCATGTTGGGGATTACGACTTCAGCATATGAACTTGAGGGGAACACAAACATTCGGTTCAGAGCACTCTCTCTTCCCTAATCCCTCCACAAAGTATTAATGAAATGTTAGAAACTTCTACTGTACAGGATAATCTAGCAGGGTCTGTAATGAAGACCCCCCATTAAATGAAGACAGGAAAGAACCTTGGTCAGTAGTAGTTCAGCCTCCATACTTGGTTATGTCAACTCCCTGGGATGAAAATAAAATAAAAATTCACCAAGTGGGAAAGTGGGAATACAGTTTTTGATCCCAGTGCAAAAAATGGACAAAATGGAAAACTGTAGCACAGGCTAAGAGATCCACTGGACGTGTACTTGCCCACTCAGCTCTCATTTCTGAGAAGATGAAGATAACGAGTGGGGCAGGTGTAGACTTTCCTCAGGGAAGATCTGCCAAGTGAAACTGTAAAAATGAAGGTGGTCACACCGTGGAGGAACTTGTTACCGATGAGCTCCGTGAAGTGACTCCAGAGATGCTGAGTTCTCTGCATTGCTAATCAATCACTCCAGCTCTCACAGCACCAGTCTCCAGATACCCACATTCTGTCTAACATTCATGTCACTCTTGAGAAAAAGACACAGAAAAATTATTAATGGAGATTTAAAGTGCAAAAATATTAAAAGATGTTATGATCAAAGTAAGTTATTTTCTAGGAATGGTCTCATGACTACGAGTCTTGCTTATTTTAATCCATCTGACCATCTCCATCTTTTAATTTGAATGGCCAATTCATTTGTATTATAATTATTAATTTAGCTTGGTGTAAGTCTACCTTCTTGGTATTGCTTTTCCATTAACCTCAGATCTTTTTTGTGTGTGTGAGGAGGATCATCCCTGAGCTAACATCCATGCCAATCCTCCTCTTTTTTTTGCTGAGAAAGACCAGTCCTGAGCTAATTGCCAATCCTCCTCCTTTATTTCCCTTTTTCTCCCCAAAGCCCCAGTAGAGAGTTGTATGTCATAGTTACACATCCTTCTAGTTGCTGTATGTGGGACGCAGCCTCAGCATGGCCCGACAAGCAGTGCGTGGGTGCGAGCCTGGGTCTGAGCCTGGGCCGCCAGTATCGGAGCACGCACTTAACCTCTAAGCCACGGGCCATCCCCAAGCTCAGATCTTTTTTATTTGATCTTCATTTCCTGCTTTCTTTTGGTTTAATTGAGTATTTATAAACATCCCATTTTATTTCCTCTACTGTATTTTTAACTAATTCTGCTTGAATTACTTCCTAGGCGTTGCTCTAGAACTACAGTGAGTATCTTAATTTGTCGCAGCCAATCTTGAGTTAATATTTCAAAATGTAGGTACAACATAAGATGTTTACCAGGGTTTCCATGTATTTCAATAGCACATATGAAATAAACCCCACAATACAATGTTGCAGTTTTTTATCATAAAGTTAATTTACTTTTTAAAAATTAAAAAAAATATAAAAAATAATGTTTTCTACGTATGTCCACATTTACCAGTCCTGGAATTCTTTCTAAAGATCCAGGTTGCTACCTATGACAATTGCTCTTCAGCCTGAAGAAATATTTTTACCATTTTTTACAGTGCAAGTCTGCTGGCAACAAATGATCTCAGCTTACATTATTTGAGAATGTTTCATGTCTCTTTATTCTTGAGGATTAATTTCTTTGGTAATAGATTCTGTTAATCGGCTTTTTCTTCCCTTTCATTTTTGAAGACTGATTTCTCTAGTAGTGGATTCTAAGGTAACTGACTTTCTGCCTTTTCTTTCAACACATTCAAGAAGTCCTTACATCGTCACTCGTACTATTGGTGCTTTGTATGTAGGTGTTTTCTCCTCTGGCTGTTTTTAGGATATCTTTTTTATCTTTTATCTTTCACAGCTGGTGTTATGCACAGGTGTGGGGTTCTTTGTATATATCCCACTGGGTTTGCTGAGTGTCTTGCATGTATAGCTTGTTTTTCATCACATTTGTGAAAATTTTTCCCTTTTTCTTGGAATGACTTTCTGCTCCTTTCTCTCTCCCTCTCCTGATGCTCTGAGTTCTTGGATGTTAGACCTCTCAATATTGCCACAGGGGTCTTCTGAGCTTCACTTTAGATAGTTTCCATCTAGATCTCTTTTCAAATTTGCTCATCTTTCTTCAGCATTCTTCATTCTGTGGTTGAGCCCGCCCAATGTATATTTTTAATTCAAATATTGTAATTTTGTGATTTAGAATTTCCATTTGGTTCCTTTTTCTAATATGCCTTTCTCTGCTCTCTTTCCTTATCTGTTCACTCACTCTTTCCTATAAAGCCTCAAATATATTTATAACGGTTGTTTTCAAAGTCTTGTTTGTTAGCTCCAGTTCTGGAACCAGCAAACCATTACATCAATTTCTCTCTCTTGCTTGTAAGCCTCTCATTACTTTGCATGCGTCATGATTTTTGATGGTATAGGAGATGCTGTATGGAAAGGCACTGGAATATGGAATAGTATCATGTTTTAATAGGGCTTGTTTGTTTGTTTCCAGAGAATGTGAGCTTCTTCCTGTGTCTGCTGGATAAATTGAGGAAGTGATCATATTTCATCCAAAGTCATGATGAACTAGGACCACTGCCTTGCTTTGACAGGAGTGAGCTCGCCTCCACTGGTCCACAGCGGAGGGACCCGTCTGCCTTGATTGTGTACATGTTTGGTTCAGAAGGAGGCTGGATTTGACTGTATCAGGGCCTCCAATCCTTGGCTCCACGAGAAGAAGCAAAACTGTGCAGATTCTGTTTTTCAGCCTCTCTTCACTGCTTTTTTCTTTTCTTTCCCAGAATGTTGGGGTTGGACCAGGGATACTTTTCAGAAGAAGCAAATTATTGTTTCATTTGGATCTCTTCCAGACTCCAATCCACTCCAACAACTCCACCATTGCTAATAGCTTGACCGAATTCACCTCGACCTTGAAGAGTCTGATGTTCTTTGAGGGGCTTCTTCCTCCTGCTGCCATGACTGCAAGACCTGGGCTCTGTCCCCAGGAGGCTTCCACTGCCCTCAGACCACCCATGAAGGGTCCCTTTATTCTAAATCAGTTCATCAATTTCTTCTAGTATCCACCACTCAAGAATATTCTCATAGATAAAGAGATCTTTTTGTACTTATTTTTCTTTGATGTTCTTTGTTACTTCCATTATCAAGTATTATAAGCATACATCATATTAAAATATCAATAAAGAATATGAGTAAGAATATATACTAACATTAAATATTTTATATAATAAATTTGACCTTTTATGAATATAGTCAATGCTTTTAACCATCTGCTTTATATTTAGTATTCTGGATACTGATCAAGAAGGAATGCATTTGAGTCTCCTGGTCTGTACAATGTTACTAACCCTAGACACTGTGAGGTTGGTGGATGATAACATAGACTGTGTGGTTGCTATTAAAATAGACTCTAAATAATCATAGATGACTATGAGTGTGTCAGTATTTACCAAAACAGCTGTGGCTGGCTAACTCAATTTGTTGTCACCATGGTGATAAGGTCAGGGTTACGGTTCCATCACGTGTGGACAATTAGCTTTACTCTGTTCTGAGATCAGAGATGACATTCCCCTCCCTCCCACAATCTTGGCTGACTTCTCTACAAAGACTTATTGGGTGACAGAATGTAGATGAAGCAGAGCAAATCTATCTGTGAATCATGCCTTCCTATATCCGTGTCTTTACACAAAGGGATATTTTTGTCTGTCGAGTTCTAACTCATCCTTCAAGACTCCAGTTCTACATTAAACAGCATGCAGAACGTGATGGTTGGTGAAGAACCAACCATCAGTGGTTGGTGACACAAAATACAGCACTTTTGTCCAAAGCAATATTCCCATTGTATAGCTAAATTGCGTTTGTGTTAAAGAATGCTTGGGGCTTTGTTCACAGCAGACTTTCATCATGTATTGGTTGAATTGATGTTGTTTCTCTTGGTATGTATACCTATGATGAATTCATCATTTCTCTTTGAAAAAATATTTTAAATGATTGCTGAGCTTGTACTTGACTAGAATAAACATCAGAATATTAGTGCTAAAACGAGGAAAGTTATTATAACCTACAAGATAGTATAACTAATGTGCAACCAAACGTTTCAGAAAGTGCAGTACACATATTCCAACTGAATCTTGCTTTAAAGAATTATCATAGAAGTTTAGTATTTCTACTATGCTTAGAAAAAAGTGAATGTGAAGATACATTTTCTATCTCATCTTTGACACTTTTGAAGACGTTAAGTGATAGACAGAAAGATTTTGATAGAAGATCCCAAACTCTGGTATATTTTCAAAAACTTCTTAGTGGAATGTTCTCTCTCTCTCTGTCTCTTCTGTAAACACACACACACACACACACACACACACACACACACCTCTAAATAAAATGGAAAAAGTCCTTTTCTAGTTAGTTTACTAGGATTATGAAAAGAAAAAAATTACACAGACATACTCAAAAATATTCCCAAACTTCAACCCTGAATAATGACTCTGTGCTTTAGATATGAAATATTTGCAAAAGTTCATTGAAAATTGATGACCCTTAGAATAGACTATTAAAAAAAAAAAAGGCTCTGCACATGACTCCAGTTCCAAAGAGATGGATCAAACCCACCTCCCAGAAGTTTCATCCAAAAATGAGACTGGAATCTATAATGAGAATCAAAAATGAGACTCTTATCTACAATTCGATATTTTTCCACTGAGCTCTGTTTTTCTTTCTGGGCCCCTCTGGCTTTCTCCTCTTAGATTTTTGTTTTGTGTTGTTTTTGATGTCATTTAACTTGATTTTGTTTTATTTTTGTAAAATGTCCGTATGATATATGACCATGTTCTAGTCCCACATCAAGGGTCTCATGTCTGAAGTGGCTTTGCCACTGTATTCACCTGTTTTACCATATCCCTTCCACCTGAATCTTGGGAAGAGATGCTATGTGATGTGTTAGCTCTATCTGTAATCTTCCTTAGACAATTTAGTGAATCTCATTATCCTGAGAAATTAAATAATAAAATATATTTTCCTATGTCCTGGAAAAGACAAGGGAGTGATTTACGAATATATTCAAAGGAAAATAACTGATTTTTTAAAGAATTATTCCAGGATTATTGCCTTTGGGTAAAACCATGAAGCTTTCAAAGTATTTTCTGGAGCTATATCAAATAAAGTGGTGGCTAAAATGCTCTGCATAAGGGAAAATAGAATTTTAAAGATTGGGGAGAAGTATGTTGGAGGAGGCTAAAAGGCAAAGAATCCCAGTATGTGGTTCAAAGACACATTCCAAGTAGAAGGGAGAGTTAGAAAAAATTTACTTCTAAGAGCAAAGATGTCTGCTATTCTATACTAAATTATCCAGTTTTAATGATCTGCTTAGCTGGATGCAATACATGCCTCTATCTTTGAGTCTGTAATGAACAGGTGTTATAAGGGGATAGAGAGTGATAAGAATTTAGCAAGGCTTAGAAAGAGGTGAGAGGTATATTACAGATAGAGGAGAGAGAGGGAGTAAAGATACATTTGAGAATAAGTACCAAGCATCAAATGTTAAAGACCCGTGAGCAGATTGGATCGAGGAGTCTTAAGTGTGGCAATGAGATGTGATGGAGTTGAGGGTCAAGGGTTTGGGAAGGACCAGGTCGTGAAGGGCCTTTCATGCCATGTCATGAGCTGTTACTTTATCTTGAAGACTGTGGGAAATTGCCAAAAAGTATGAAGGAGAATATGTGGGTCAGACTTGTAGTTTTGACAGATTATGACACTGTGTCTACAGAAATACAATTTGAGAGAGATGAGATTCGGTTGGGGAGACACAGAAGGCTGTTGGGTAGTCCAGAACATTACAATGAATCCCACGTAGTAGTGGGAATAAAGATATAGAGATGAATTCAAGAAGTACATGGAATACAACATTACCAAAACTTGGTCCTTTATTGGCTATGGAGAGCAGGCAATTAGTCAATGATAACTCATAAGTGTGAAGTCTGGGTCATACTATGGATGAGAATATGATCAACTGAGATGCATAATTCATTAGGTATGCAACCACTGGAGGATAATGATGAATTTAACTTGGGATATATTGAGAGCAAGGTGCCTCTGGAGCATCCAAATTGTGAGCTGTTGTTATTAACTATGTGCTAGGTGCTTTTCCCAGTAATTTATATATAGTAACTCATTTAATCTTCACAAGAACTCTCAGAGATGAATAATATTATTAACCAATTTTATGTTAGAGGATACTGGAGCCTAGTGGTGCATTCTGACATTCTGGGAGAGGATTATAATAGAGATATAGACTTGGGAGAACGAGATATAGGTCATAACTGAGACCATTGGAGTGGATAATATTAAGTAGGGTGGGGAGTGTGGAGTGAGAAAGACAATGTGTTGAGTTTGGTATCCTGGGATGTAACAACACTAAATGTAAACTTCCTGTAGACCTCTAGTGGTAACATGTAGGCATGGGCAGTGAGAGGGCTAGGATTAGGATAAACACAAAACTAGCTGCTATTAGAGGCTCCACCACTATCAAACATGTGTGACATGAACCAGAAAACAGAAATTTTTAAAAAGGACAAAGTTAGGAGCACAATGACATCACTTTGAGACTTGCCAATGATTTGTATTTATTGAGAAAACAATTCCATTCATCTTACTTTCATTCAAAACATACCAAGTAAATTATATCAGATGTTGTATATCACACACATTTCTTGATTCAATTCAATAGATATAGTACTAATTTCCATTTTCCTAAAATTAGAAGGGGGTGTGAAATTTCATTTTGTTATGCTTAGACATCTCTGACAGAGGTGGGGCATCTTCCCATTCTTTCCACCGCTCTTCTTTTTACTCCACCCTCTGACTTCCACCGTTTGGTTCTTGCAGCAAATGTTACAGAGTGTCTGTTTCATGCCTGATTTTTGTCCTACAAACAAAACAGATAATGAGTGTCGCCCATGTGGATCTTGTACTTAGCAATTGTCTTTGCCTAACCATGGGCAGTGAGGCTGCTCAGAGAGGTCGAGGGCTGAGACGGGTTTGACCGTGGTCCATGGTGGTCTCGCTCATGCTCAGGTCCTCTTCCTGTAAACAGAACACCTATTAGGAGATTTTCAGGCATGTCTCTTACTCCAGGGACTCAGTTCACCTCAAGAAGAATTTAAACACTTTCCTACACATTCAGAATGGTCAAAATTCCTGTAAATGCTTAACTAGACTGAGTCCTGAAGAGATCCTTGAGTGTTCTACAACACATGACAAAATTAAGGAGGCTTTGGCTTTCTTACAGTGGCAGAAAACACTACAGTACTCCTCTTCCTGGTTCTTGAATCTTCAGTTAGACCTGAGATTACTCTGGATTTTTGCATCTGAGTTCACTAGCACATTTAGTACACACACACACACACACACACACATATACACATATATATATATATTCTCCACATCTTTAAGAAATCCTCACTTTGTTAGTGAAGTGAGAAATTCATGTTTTGCTATTAATGGCCAAATCCATTTTTAAAAAAACTTGATCATTGAAGGATTTTTTGGAGTACAAATGGTCACAGATCACATTGAAATTTTTCTCTAAATTTGCAATAAACTAATTAAAAGACAATGCTTTCCTCAACTATGAGGCAAATAAGAATTTATAAGTCAAGAAGTTTGAGCATTAAGTAATATAAAGCATAGAAAGAAGCCAGCACAGTAACCAGACTAGAGGAAGCACATACAGTGTATTATTATTACATTACTATTAATATTGGTAGTATTGATAAACTCAAAATTGCCTTTCACTTTTATACTATATGCTTCCATATTTTACATTATGTAGAATCCATTTGTCCAAAACCAATTCTGACCTGAGTTGTTTTCTGTGTGAATAAGAAGCAGTTTCATCCCCTTAAACATATATTGTATCTTCCATTAGATATGAATACCTCATAAGACTAAGTGAAGTCAATTGACCATTTGAATTATATTTCAACCTTTTGAGGAAATTCATGCTCAAATATCTCATCACTTTTACTCACAATTTAGTATAAATTTATCTATTTCAATAAAATGATTTTCATAAAACTGAAAAAAAGCTTACAAAACAACAATAAAGGAATTTGACCTGATTTGGCAATGGACTAATAGTTTTTTATGATGACAGGCCACTGGACAGAGCTCCAACATACTGAATGGGCGATTTCAGAATTTTGAAAAGTGATACTTTTCCTTTAAAACAAAAAAGATAAAATGCCATTTCAAATATGTAAAGAACCTGGAAGTTGTCACTCCCATCCTTACAAGAAAAACACTGAACAAGCTGAAAATCAATGACTTTTCTTGTACTAACAGAGAATTAAAGTCACAGAGCACAGTGCCATCTGAGTCTGTGAAGACAGGTGAACACAGAGACTCACAGCTGAGATCAACTTATCTGCAGCAGAAGTAGCAGGGCCATCAACAGTAGCAACATTTAACTGAAATTTTGATGAACTGTTTGAGGCTGAATACGGACCAGCATGAAAGAGAGCATCCAGGTGACTGCAGGCTTAGGGAGTCCCCAGAGCTTTCCTGGGCTTACTTCCAGGAAGCAAACCAGCTTCTCATGGTGAAGATTTAGAAAAGAGCTCCTCAAGAAAGACCCCTCTTGGCTCTGTCAGGGGGATGGGAAAAGTAACAACAGTGAGAAGCATTCAGATCCTCTACATAACAAAGCCTACTCTCTGGGGTAAGGACTTTGCCAGAGTCTTTTCAGAGCTGGAGAATGACAATTGCCCAACTCCAGCCCATTCTAGCTTTCCTGTCTCACCTAAGGAAGAGGGGAGACAAATAAATACTTGAGAACATCACAGACCAGGAATAGAAGTCTTCTAAAACTTGTAAGATAATACCACACTTCCCCTCTCCCATAGCTTACTGCCACACTCGCAGGGCTCCAGCATAATAACAGTGAATTATAGTTGAAAGAGCTGCAAATCTCAGACTCCCAATGAGGAGGAGTAGTTAGGGAAGCCTACAGTATACAATGAAGACAAAACATAAAAACTAGAAGAAATGGAAAGATCTACACCTACAACTGTAGAAAACATTAAACACAGCCCAACTCCTAGCCAGATTAACATAAAATCTCACATTAAAGTCCTATTTACCTTAGTTTCTATTATCAGTCATGTTGAAGTCATGTTCAACATTGAAGAACAAAAACAAACAAAAACAAACAATTATAAGGCATGTGAAAAGGCAAAAAAAAAATAACCTAAAGAGAAAAATTAAGCATTGTAACCACATTCAAATGTAACACAGATTTTAGAATTATCTGACAGCAAATTTAAAATAAGTATGACTAATATGCTAAGGGCTCTAATGAAAATGTGACAACAAGCAGGAAGTGATAGATATTGTAAGCAGCGAAGTGGAGACTCTAAGAAAGATTCAAAGAGAAATTCTTTTCTTTTTTTTTAAAGAGTTTATTTATTTATTTATTTTTCCCCCAAAGCCCCAGTAGATAGTTGTATGTCGTAGTTGCACATCCTCCTACTTGCTGTATGTGGGACGTGGCCTCAGCATAGCCAGAGAAGCGGTGCATCGGTGCACACCTGGGATCCGAACCCGGGCCACCAGTAGCGGAGCATGCGCAGTTAACTGCTAAGCCACGGGGCCGGCCCAAAGAGAAATTCTATAAATCAAAAACAGTATAACAGAAATGCATAATGCCTTTGATGGACTCATCAGTATAATGGACAAAGCTGAGAAAAGAATCAGTGAACTTGAGGATATGTCAACAGAAACTTCCAAAAGAAGACGTAACTATCCATTACATGCATGCACCTAATAAACGAGAATCAAAATATGTGAGGCAAAAACTGATCAAACTGCAAGGAGAAATGGACAAATCCATTGTTGTCTTAGAGATTTAAATGTTCCACTTTCAGTCATTCATAGATCAAGCAGGCAGACTATTAGCAGAGATGTAGTTGACTTAACCAGCACCATCATTCAACTTGATCTAATTGACATTTATTAAATACTTCATCCAACAACAGCAGAATATGCATTCTTCTCAAGCTCATGTGGAAAAGTTACCAAAAGAGACCACATTCTGAGACATAAAACAGTTTAACAAATTTGAAAGAATAGAAATCATACAAAGTATGTGCTCAGACTACATGAAACAAAACTAGAAATCACTAACAGAAAAATAGCTGGGAAATCCCAAAATATTTAGAGATTAAACAACATACTACTAAAAACACATATGTTAAACAAAAAGTCTCAAGACAAAGTAAGGCAAATTTTGAACAATGAGGATGAAAATACACCTTATAAAATTTTGGGGGATTCAGCAAATGCAGTGCTCTAAGGAAAATTTATAGTATTGACTGTATGTTTTAGAAAAAAAGAAAGGCCTAACATCAATAATATAAATAAATAAATCAATAATCTAAAAAAATCAATAATCCAAATCTTTCACCTTAGAAAACCAGAGAAAGATGAGCAATTGAAACATAAAGCAAAAAGAGGAAACAAAATTTTAAAAATCAAAGCAGAAATCAGCAAAATGGTAAACATAAAAACAATAGAAAAAAACAACGAAACCAAAAGCTGATTCTGTGAAATGATTGGTAAAATGGACACAATGCCAGCCAGGCTAACCAAGATAAAAAGAGCAGTGACACAAATGACCAGCATCAGATATCAAAGAGCAGTCATCACAGCTGATCTCACGGACATTAAAAGGATGGTACAGGAATACTATGAGCAATTCTACACACGCTGAATCTATAACTTTGAGGAAATGCACCAATACCTTGAAAGACACAAACTATCAAAACTCACCCAAGGAAAAATGATCTGAATATGCCTACATCCATTTAAAAAATGGAATCAATAATTAATAACTTTCCAGCAAAAAAAGTATCAAATCCAAATGGTTTTACAGGTGAATTCTACCAATCCTTTAAGAAAGAAACATTAGGAAATCTCTATACTCTCTTCCAGAAAAATAAGAGCAGAAGGATCACTTTTTAACTTAATCTATGTGGTTAGCATTACACTAATACCAAAACCAGATTAAGACATTACAAGAAAAGGAAACTATAGACCAATACCGCTCAGCCCCTATTGATAGGGATACCTTAAACAGATACAGGAGACAACTGAAAGAGCCTCCACTGGTTAAAGCTAAAGCAATTTGAGCAAAAAAATAAAGTACTAATGGATTATAATCAAAAGCATAACATACATATATTCATGATTGCATACTGATGTAAATAAATGATTGAATAAGAAAATAAATGTGAGACAACAGCTAAATCTCCCTGCAGAAGAATTCCAAATGAGGTGGAAATAATTCCTCTCTCCTTAAGGAGGGACTACACATGGTTATTTCCTTCCAAACAGTACATTATGGTAAGTCATAAAAATTAGCAGCGTTACAGCAGAAAAATCTGACAAACAGGACCTCAGCCAGGTGATCAAAGTCAACATCAATACTAAAAAGTCATGCTGAGAGTATGTAATTCTGATATAATGCAATGGAAATGGCGTTTTACCTCTGAGATCTTCCTCTCAAAAAACAGTAATCTGTGTCCAACCATGAGAAAAACACAAAGACAGATTCCAATAGAAGGTCATTCTACAAAACATCTGCTCAGTATGTCTCAAAACTGTCAAAGTCATCAAAACCAAGGAGTGCCTGGGAAATTCCGAGCCGAGAGGGGATCTGACAACTAGACATCATGTGGTGTCCTGGATGGGATCTGGAAACAGAAAAAGATATTAGAGGAAAACTAAGGAAATTTGAATAAAAGATGGACTTTAGGGGCTGGCCCAGTGTTTTCGTGGTTAAGTTTGTACACTCCGCCTCGGTGGCCCGGGGTTTGCAGGTTCGGATTCTGGGCGTGGATGTACGTGCTGCTTATCAAGCCATGCTGTAGCAGCGTCCTGCATACAAAATAGAGGAAGATGGGCACGGATGTTAACCCAAGGACCATCTTCCTCAGCAAGAAGAGGGAGATTGACAACAGATGTTCGCTAAGGGCCAATCTTCCTCAAGAACAACAACAAAAAGGTGAACTTTAGTCCATGAAAATGTATCAATATTGGTTCATTAATTGTTACAAATGTAGTATACTAATATAAGAGGTAGAAGAAACAGAAATAACTAACACACAACGACCTTTGACAGCCTCTGTGCTGCATACATTTTATGTTACAAATTTTACAAAAAATAAGATTATTAATATCTTTATTCTTTATATCAGAGAAAATTAGGCTCAGAAAGAGTCATCGATGTGCTTAAAGTGAGTAAGATTTGCGGTTAGGACTTAGTTCTAGTTAACACCAGGGTCTACACCTTTAATTTCTCCTATTATCTAAACCCCAAATTTCCTTTGAAAAAATTCAAGTTTCACCTGGCCAGAGCATAATGATTGCTAATATTTACCACAAGGCTTTACTGTGTGCAAGCACTGTTCTAAGTATGTGCTCATTTAATCCTTAAAAATCACTAGGAAGTGGTATGATGATTTGTTCCACACTTCAAGCCATTAAACACAGGGAGATTAACTTAATGGTTGCAAGTAACACAGAGATTATAAAGTGCTGGGATTCAAACCCAGTCTGTCTGGCTCCAAAGTCAGGTTCTTAATCAACCTTCCAGTAGTGTAATGTTTCTAGGATGAGAAATGGCACATTTAGGAAGTTCTGGGGAGAGTATGCACTCCCTTCACCATCTTCCATTTATTTTGTCATCAGAGCCCTCGTATACTGTGGCTGCATTTATGTATGTATTGTGCATGGGTACACGTGTGCATTTTAGAGATGGGCTGCTTTTGTGTGAATTCCTAGTAACCAACACACTCATTAAGGACATATGAGAACTTATTTGGGGATGATTATACTAAGACAACTTTATTTCAAAATTTTATTGTGCTGCAAGAGCCAGTTGTATTCCTCAGCTCTCTATTCTATTCCATTGATTTGTCTGTTCTTCTGCTAGTATCATAAATTTAACTTTTAATTATTGTGCTTTTGTAATCTTTTAAATTACACCATTCTTCAGTTGGTGGAGATAAGTTGTGTTATGTAAACACAGCACTAAACTTGAGTTAGAAGGCCTGGTGTTGGCGGTTACATGGCTCTGGTTAAGTTACCTAAACTATGAGTTTTAATATTCTTATCTTTAAAATACAGAAAATAATTTCATAGGATGATTTGAAAATTAAATAAATTGGTGAATTTGAATGTGGCAAAATGAATAAAATGGTATATTTTACATTAGTGTTACAATTTATTACTATAAATGGATTTTACATAACTGTAATTTACATCAATTGTCAATATTATTTCTATGATGAAGATCTCTGACGTGTCTGAGTCAATAGAGAAAGACCACAATCCGGGGTCTTGGTGTTTGGACGATGAGTCTGGCTCTCTGGAGCCCTGGGGGTACCAGCATAAATAAATGTTCCCAGAGGCTGCAGGAAGCTTGTCAGTTAAACCGTTTAATTTGAGGGTGGCCCTGAGATGGGATGCCAAGCTTATTCATGGATTCTGACGTTCAGTGTTATAAACAGACTCATGGAGGTGATGGTTGTTCTCAGTCAATCCTAACAGAAGTACTCAGTCATAATTTCATTACTGGATTCACTGTAACATGGGCAGCTCGGCCAATTCAAAGGAGATGGTGAGACAAATCGCACCACCTGGATCGCGAAAGTGGCCTCTTGACTCAGGGTTGGTGACATCCAGTGGGACAGCCCTGTTTCCAAATTCAAGAGTCTGTCAGAGAGTCAGAGAAAGTGTTTCCTTTTGGACAAATGCAATTCCTAGGTCACAAGCTGTGAATCCAGATCTAGAGCTCAAAGAAAAATTTGGCTTCAGAATTGGCATGGCTGAATGCAAGGGGTAATCTTAGGAAGTCAACAGTCCCAGGAACAGTCTCAGAGCCTCGTAATAGAGTCTGAACACACTCACCGGAATGCTGTAATCATTCCCTGGCTTCTGAGAGAGAGGGAGAGACTTGGGATACAAAACTAAAAATTATACTTATTTGCTAATTTTTGCAAATGGGTTGTAGGGGAGAAAAAGCCATTATCACTAAGTTTTGAGCCAAATCAAGCCTCCCTCTAGCAGCATGTCAGTAGCAATAGTCCCTTCTCTTCATCAGCATGTTTTTCATCTTATCCTTTCATTAACACAGTTGTGTACAAGCGGATCTTTCCATGAGCTGAGCTCATGCTCAACACACCCTGAACGCCCTGCCTTCCTCCTCCTGTGGTCACGCGTTCACTCTCCTTCTTTCTCTGCTCTCTCCTCCTCAAATTCCATGCAATGGTGTTAAAATGTTTGTGAAAATAGTGATGATCCTTCCCTTCCTGCATCCGTGTGTTAGGGTATCTACTGAATGCCCTAGCTATCTTCTCTTCTCAAATCCATCCTTAGTCCTTCAGAGACACTTCTTGTTTTGAATTACTGGGTTCTGTAGCAGTGCTCTGCTTCTCACTCTCCCTTTTCCTACACAGACAGCCAATGCATGTGCCCTTCCCAACATAAGCTTGCGTGCTGTCTATAGTTTTAAGATTAATTTCCCATATTTCTAAGACAGCCTAGGTACCTCTCCAGATACAATTGACATAATAAGCAACAAAAATATAGACCAATGAACGAAAATAATGTTTTTGATGGGCAGAGATTGGGGCTCAAATTTGGACTTCGCACACTCTGTGAGGTTTGAGTACAAACAGCTACTTATTTGGGTAAATGAAAATCATCCTGTATTCACAGGCCCACGCAATTGCCTCCCGAGTCAAAGGTTTGATAATCTGAAATACAAATACCTGGTGTTCCGGTTGCCATGATGATTTAGTCTCCAATCCCTAGGTCCCTATACAGAATAGTATTGGGAGTAACACTCTTAGAAGAATTCCTTCTAGAATTTCTACATGTTGCATAAAATTGCCCAACACTTCTATCCTCTTTCTATAAATCCTTCCGAATATAAGTGGCATCTACTTTTACCGCTATTCCATCTATGTCTCCCCTCCACTCTTCACTACATTCATTGCTGAAGTTTCAACCCTGGTTCACTTTCTCCAGCATGTTCTCCAGCATGTTCTCCAGCTCCTCTTTCTCCAGCATGTTCTCCCAAAAAGAACTCATCTGTCCTCATGTCTCAACCAGTCCTGTACACTCCTCCCCCGACTGTATAGTTGATGTGTCATAGGACCATAAACCTTTAGAGCTAGAATAAATCTGATCTGAGAGTCACCGTGGCTAAATCATCATCATCATCATCTATAAAAATAATTTTAAAAACAAACAGATGATCTGCTTATAGCCATTGAGCTCACTAGGTTGCTTTTTTCTCACATAAATTTAGAAATTCTAAAACCAAGCCCACCATTTTCCATGATATTCTCAAAATCGATTATATCTTCCCAAAGTCTTCAGCCAATGGAAAGATCGTTCTCAAAATCACAAAAGCTCTATAATTCAGCTTTATTTTACCCCACTCCTTCATTATCCACACCTAGATGGTAGAAATATATCAGTTCTTCCCTCAAAATGTCTCTCACTCACTTCCTTTCTCTCAATTCAGACTGTTGTTCTCCACATTGATAATCTTGCCTTGTTCACACCATCAGTTCTGACGTTGACCTCCCAGATTTGAGTCTTTCTCCCTAAAAACCATCCCATATCCATCATAAACTCTCTTGTCCTAAACCTTTGGTGGCTTGCTAGCCCAGACTACATGAAGGCAATGAAAAATCTTTAAATATACACATTTGTTGTTATTCTGATAACTCCCAGCTACAGGAGTGATGATGCTGATAATGGAGAGTAGGAACCAGACAGATGCCCATTAAGGGCTGAGATCATTTTTCTGACTGCTGAAAAGGAGACTTAACTCTTCAGCCCTTGAAGTTTTTGGTCTGTTACATTTTTAATGTTTTGCTTAAGTTTTTAATACAACATAATTTGCATGAGGCAACTGTAAGGCTTTTATGTGATCCATTTCATTGCCTGAATCTTTCATCTGGGTGGGGACTGCATTAAGCTCATCCTAAATAATAGCTTCTATTATTTAAATCCGTTATTTAAATTCAATTTTGCCAAGAAGCTATCACTCCTACTCTATCTACAAATACGGAAACTTAAATGTAGACTTTCCTCCTGAAATTTTCCATAGGGGAAAAAAAATGTCATCCATTTAAATGCATCCTTTGAGTACTGCAAATTCTGTGAGCAAACAACTTTAAACAACCTATTTCTTTTTCATATCAAAATTAGGATTTTAAAAAATTTTGCTGATTATAAAAGTAATTTGTGTTTACTGTAAAAGAAAAAATGAAACACTGAAGAATCTAAAGTAGAAAGCAGTGTCTACTCAAAATGGCTATGCCCAATGGAAACATTGTGTTATCTCTATATTTTTTTCTAGATTTTTAAACATAAACATTTACTTAGGTAAATATTAATGTTACCTAAGTTGCATCATATGATACCACGCAGACTGCATTTTCCAAAGACAGCCACAACAATATTCCCATCCTGCATGCTCTTCTGCAAGTGTCCTTGGCATTCTCTCAACAAGAATTGTTATTTCTCCACCTCCTGGAATCTGAGCAGGCCGTTGGATAGCTTCAATAGATAGGATATGGCTGCCATAATGTGGCATAAAACTAATTCTGTGCATAGCCCTTAACTGGCCTGGCAACTTCCACTCTCTACTTCTTGGAAGCTGACCACCATGTAAGAAGTAGGACTATTCTGAGAGCACCATGCTGTGAGGAAGCCCAAGAAGGCCTGGAAGATGAAATTCCATGTTGAGAGGTGAAGAAATTATTAAGTTCCCCAAAGCACCAGACATGTGAATGAAGAAGCCATCTTGGAAGTGGATTCTTCCATCTCATCTGATCCAGGTGATTTACACGTGGGTCAAAGACAAACCACCCAGCTGAGCCCTTCCTGATTCCTGATCTACAAAATCAGCAACAGAGTAAAATAGTTGTGTTTTAAAAATTATTACCAATAATTTTTAATGAAATGGGAAAATACTAATTAGGGAATATTAAGTGAAAAAACTTAAGTACGAAACTATAAATACAACATGATGTTAGATGTGCCTTAGCTTGTCTCACCTGCTCACTGCAGCAGCCACCAAAACGGGCTCCCTCGCCCAGACCTAACCCCCTTCAATGCATTCTCTACACTGAAGCCAGAGACATCTTCCTAAATTAAAATAGTTGTTTCAAACTCCAAAGTTCTGGGGTTATTTGTGATATAGCAACAGAAAACCAAAACATATTCCTTGAATATTTTTTATCGTAAAACAAATTAAATCCACCTCATCTCTTTTAGTGGTTCTCATATTATATGCATTTACCATATGCTAATTAACTCATCCCTTATAGATGTACTTTTAGACTGTTTTCTTTTATTATTGTAAATAATGCTGCAGTGAACATTTCTTTGCATATGCACCTATCTGATTGTTTTCAAGGGTGAATTCTTGTAAGTCATATTACTGAGCCAAAAGATAATTCAAAAATTACATTTTGATATCTTCAGCGTGACTATATTTCAGGAATGTACAAATTTATTCTCACACCAGGAGTCTGTGAGAATGTCACTTCCATCATACTGGGCCTTATCAACTTTTATAGCCAATGTGGTAAAATATACATAATTTCATTTTTATTGGCCATTTCTTGTATTTTGTAAATTGCTTGTGCATAAAGTATAAACCATTTCAAAGCCATTTTAAAGCTTAGTTTCTTTATATAAATAAATAATTTCATAAATCTATATACAGTAGACATTATTGCTGCTCACCAATATTTCCATTCCTCCTCCCTTTCCAGAGGAGCACAGGAGGAATAAATTTCCCTAATTCCATGAACTTATGTACGGCTATGTGCCTTGAGTGGGGAAAAAAAAGAGGAACATGACATGCATCAAATTGCTAGTGCACCAATCTCCCACGTTCTTTCTTCCCCTGCTGCAGCAATCATGAAAACACAGGTTGATAGGAAGATTCCATGAGATCTAAATGGCCTGGAAGGCTAAGCCAACCTGTTGAGATAATTGCTCTGGAGAGTCTCCCAGACCCTCCCTCACCCTTTGTGTGAGAAAGAAGTAAACGTTTTGTTCATATTAATACATTGGGATGTCAAACTGTTTACCACTGAAGAATAACCTAACCTATCCTGACTAGTAAAATACACATCTGGGGGCCGGCCAGGTGGCACAGTGGTTAAGTGTGCATGCTCTGCTTCGGCGGCCCAGGGTTCACAGGTTCGGATCCCGGGCACGCACCGACACACCGCTTGTCAAGCCATGCTGTGGCGGCGTCCCACATAAAGTAGAGGAAGATGGGCACGGATGTTAGCCCAGGGCTAGTCTTCCTTACACACACACACACAAAAATACACATCTGGTCATATATATGCTTTCCAAATTCAGACCTTGTCATTGGGTTTGTTGGTTGCTTGGCTTTATCCCTGCCTACACATATATCAACACGCACAACATGGGTCACCTTGGTAGAAAGATTTAACAATCTGTTATGTATTCTTCCATATTTTTCATTCATGCTCGTAACATTATACAGATATATCCATATGCATATACATAGAAATGTATGTATGTATGTAAAGTGGGATTTTAGCCTTTGTTTTCCAAAAAAAGAAAGTGGATAATTATACCCCCTTTTCTGCCTCTTGCATTTCTTACTCAACAATAACTGGTGGAATGTAGTCACCTTCTATAGCTCTAATTCCCTCATTTTACTGATTGCTCAATAGAACGTAGTCTGCACGCAGTAGAATTCATTCAACCAGTCTCCTCTTGACCGGCATCCACTTTGATCTAGTTTTGTGCCATTAGAAACAATGCTGCAGTAAACACTTGAGTGCCCAAGTCCATTAATACGTCTGCTTTTATTTCTATTGGCATTCTTGGGAGAAGCCCGGTGAGGTTAAATGATATATGTGTTTTTATTTTTAATAAATGCTGTTAGATTACTTCTGCCAAAAACTATAACACTGCACATTTCCACCAGGAATATGAGATATTATTTCCTTTAATTCCCCGGGAGTATTAAGTGTGTAGCTCTTTCTAATCAATGTAAACTGCTATCTCATCACTTCTTAAATTTGCATCCTCCTGGCTACCAGTGCATTTAAGCATCTTTTCATATATCTGTGACCATTTACATTTGCTCTTCTATGACTTTTCCTTAGTCAATTATTCAACAGTGCTTTTCTCTTGTCAGTTTGGAGAAGTACTTTGAATAACATGGACAACTTACCCCTTGTCTGCCATTTGCATTACACTATTTTGTCCTCATGTATTTTGTCCGTTGATTTTAATTGTTTCTATAGCCACACAAAGGTTATTATCATTTCTTTTATAGCATTTAAGTTTCTGATCTTAGTTAAGACGTTATCCCTGACCCCTAAGTTGTAAGATTTTCTTGCAAGAGTATTGATTGTGGGTTTTTTTCTTACACTAGAGTATTTAAGTCATGAGGAACCTACTGTTTTCTTTTTTGATTTTTTAAAAGCTAAGGTATTATTTCTATTTAAAAAATGCGCTTAAGTGTACAATTTGAGAAATTGTGGTAATTATATATGATAAAGTAATCACAGTCAAGATATAGAACAGTTCCATCACCATAAAGTGTTTTCTTACACTCCCTCACACCCCCAGTGCCAGTCCCCAGCAAACACTGATCTGCGCTCTGTTACTCTAGTTTTGAATTTTTCTATACTGTTGTATAAATAGAATCATCCAGTATAGACTTTCGTGCTTGACTTCTTTCAGTCAGCATAATGTTTTTGAGATTCATCCATGATGTTGAATGTATTAATCTTATTACTTCTTATTGTAGTGTAGAATTCCATAGTATAGATAAACCACAATTTCTTTATCCATTCACCAGTTTTTGCCTATTGTAGATTGTCCTGCTATAAATATTTGCATACATGTCTCTGTGGATATGTTTTTCTTTCACTTGAGTGAATATCTAGGAGTGGAACTTCTGGGTCACATGGTAAGTGTATGTCATACAGTTAGAGATACTACCCGACTGTTTTCCAAAGTGACTGTACCATTTTGCATTTCAGCCAGCAACGAACAAGACTTACAATTGTTCTATATCCTCACCAATGCTTGTACTCAGTATTTTTCAATTCAGCCACTCTGGTAGGCATGTCATTGTGGTTTTTAATTGGCATTTCTCTGATGATCAGCGATGTTGAAAATCTGTTCATACGCTTATTGGCTACTCATATATCTTCATTTGTAAAATATATAGTCATAAATTTGGTCCTTGTTTTAGAAAGACCTTCACTTTTATTGGGATGTTTGACTTAATCTTGAGCTATAAGAGTTCTTTATCTATTCTAGATACAAGTCCTTTGCCTGATGTATGCTTTGCAAAAAAATTTCCAGTCTATGGTTTGCATTTTTATTTTCTTAACTTTGTCTCTTAAAACCCAGAAGCTTATAATCTGAATGAAGTCCATTTTATCATTTTTTTATTTATATTTTATGCTTTTTGTATCTTGTTTAAGAAATCCTAGTGTAACCGAAAGTCACAAAGATTTTCTTCAATGTTTTCTTCCAGAAATTTTATAATTTTAGTTTTTACATTTAGACCTGTGATCCACTTGGAATTAACTTTTTTGCATAGTGTTAGGTAAGGGTATAAGTTCATTTTTTTGCATATATCCGAATATATAAGTATTCCAGCACCCTTTGTTAAAAAGACTGTCCTTTCTCCATTGGCTTGCCTTGGCACTCAATTGCCCATACAAGTGTGGGTCTATTTATGGACTCTAATCTGTTCCGTTGGTCTATGTGACTATCCTTAAGCCAATCTTTTTTTTTTATATAATTTTTATTTATTTATTTATTTTTCCCCCCCAAAGCCCCAGTAGATAGTTGTATGCCATAGCTGCACATCCTTCTAGTTGCTGTATGTGGGACACAGCCTCTGCATCGCCGGAGAAGCGGTGCGTCGGTACACGCCCAGGATCCGAACCCGGGCCACCAGCAGCGGAGCGTGCGCACTTAACCGCTAAGCCATGGGGCCGGCCCAAGCCAATCTTGATTGTTATAGATTTATACTAAGTTTTGCAATCAGGTAGTGTAAGTCTTCCAAATTGACTCCTCTTTTCCAAAAACGTTTTAGGTATTCTAAGTCCATTGCCTTTTCATATAAACTTTTAAATCTGCTTGTCAATTTCTTCAAAAAGCCTTTTGTTTTGCACCTTCTCAGACCCTGGAGCATCCCGGATGCAGAACCCAGAACTGGGGGGATGTGACTACTGAGGGGGCCCAGAGTATGCAGTAACAGGGAACAGATTAGCCTTCCTGCCTGAAACAACTAACAAATTGGAAAATACATTAAAGAAAGTTTCTCAAGACATTGGACATCGAGTAATGAAGGACAGTGACCCCTGAGAGATGAGAAACAAATGAAGTGAGCCCTAAAATTGCCCCGGCTATGACCCGGAGAGAGTTTCCAGGCAGCAGCACGGGGAGGGGAACCCAGGGGGAGCACAGCATTCTCCCTAAATTGAGGAGAAGGAGCTGGGACCCAGGGGGCTAAGGCAGCTAGAATCAGCAGGGCAGAGCATTGAAGAGGAGAGCACTGCAAGGAGAGAGAATTGCAGAGATCTACGAGAGTATTCTTCAGCACGTGCATGTGAGGAAACTATCAAAAGGATTAGAGGGGAAAGTCTTCCAGGATAATGGGGGGCCAGAGCAGTGCCTGCTCACACCGTCTGGAGTGGAAAATCCTCATAATTATAAGGACTGGTAGAATACTGAAAAGTTTTTCCTCAGTAGTGGAGAAAATTTTACCCTAGACTAGGCGTTACTCTGTTCCCTCCTAGCAAAGCTTAAAGCACAACCCAAAAGCATCAAATTGTTTCCAAGTAACTTAAATGCATCCCAAAACGAAGCTTAAGTATATTTATAGGAATGTTATAACATATAGCACCCAAAAAGGAAAAAACCACAAAGCCTGGTATTTTTCTCTTAGAGTGTTTTAGCAGATAATGTCCTTGCCTAGGCTTAAACTTCAAACTCGTCTCTTAAGCAGTGGCCCTAGTCATAGTTCAGATCTTTTGTCTTCAACTGAGCCACTTTGAGTCCTCTGCATATGTGTAGTTTGTGAGTCAGAGATATGGGTACACCCATCCCTCCGCCCCCCGCCACCCTCTTCAGTGGTCACAGCATTCCAGCTTCAATCTTCTGGTCCCCACGTGCACCCCCACAGCTGCTGTGTGCACTGCCATGTGGAGGCAGAGACAACACTTGTAGAGCTTCTGATCTCCCCTCCTTCCTTCTATTCCTCAGACTGAATAATCTCAGTTGGCCTATGTTCGATGTCACTGACTCTTTCTTCTGCCTGCTTACATTTGCATTACATCTTATATTGAGCCCATCTAGTGAATTTGTCATTTCAGTTATTATACTTCTAACTCCAGCTTTTCCATTTGGTTGCTTTTTATAATTTCTATCTTCTTATTGATATTCTCTATTTGGTGACACATTGTTCTCCTGATTCCTTTTGTTCTTTGGACTTGGTTTTCTGTAGCTCTTTGAACATATTTAGAATAGCTGACTTAAAGTCTTAATCTAGTAAGTCCAAGGTCTAGGCTTCCTGAGGGACAATTTCCATTGGATTCCTGTGTATGGACCATGTCTTCTTTTGTATTGTCTCATAATATTTTTTTCTTGAAAACTAGACATTTCAAATAATATGTCTGACAACTCTGAAAATCAGATTCTCTCCACCACCCAGGGTTTGCTCTTGCTGCTTGTTATAGATTTTATTGTCTGTTTAGTGACTTTTCTGAAATAATTCTTTAAGTCTGTATCTTTGTCATGTGTGGACACTGAAGTCACTACTTATTTAGCTTAGCGATCAGCTAATGATTAGACAGAAATTGGCTTAAATGTCTAAAACCCTTAAGTCTGTGGGTATTTGCCCAGCAGCTCTGTGTGCATGTTGGGGCGTGTCCTTGACACTCAGCCAGGTGATTTACAACTCTGCCTCCGCTGCAGTTGCTGCTTGCACAGAGCCTCAAAGTCAATCAGGGGTGAGGACTTGGGACTTTCCTCAAGTCCCAGGTGTCTCCTGAACACATGTATAGCCCTATGCATGTGTGTGACATTTTAGCCCCTGTGGACATCTCATTTGTTCCTTTAATAGTCTTGTCTTCCTTCTTTAAAAGTTAAGACATTTAAAGCTTTAGATTTTGAAGAGTTCAGCTGTTCTGGGTCATTTTATTTTGTTTGGGATTTCTTTTATATTTCTCCTATAATTCAAGGGTTTTCTAAAAATATGTTTCTTGATTTCCAAGTGATTAAGATTTTTTAATCACTCTTTTATTATTTAGTTCCAATTTTTTTGGATTATAATCAGAGAATATGGTCAGAAAAATTTAATGTTTTCTTCATGGCTAAGTCCATTTTTTAAATATGTACATGAGCATAGAAAAATCCAGTTTTGCATTTGAAGTATGTAAATTTCTATACACAGTTATAAAATCAAATTTGAGTATGAGCAAATTCCACTATATCATTTCTTCAAAAAAAATTTTTTTTCAAAGGGAGACTGAAGCCAACCGAAAGAGTGGCCAAAGCTGGAACAATTTGAGCAACAAAATAAATAAAATAGTATGGGGTTTAAACCTAAAATATAAAATAAATTTCTGTAAGTACATACTGATATAAATAAATGATTGAATACATAAATAATTAGGGAGAGAATAGACAAATTTGTCATGCAGAATTCCAAATAATTTATGAAGCAACTCTACACTCAAGGACATGGAGACTAACTCTCACTTCTTAAGTGTGGGCTGTGCATAGTGACTTCCTTCCAGAGTACAACATGGAAAGAGGAGGGGAAAATTAACCTTACAGTGGAAAAACACAAACACTACTTCATCCAGGTTAACACCTATGCGATAAACCACTCTGATAGTATGTTCCCTTGATATGATGTAATGGGAAGGGCACTTTACCTCTGTGGTATTTCTGCCAAAAATCATAACTTCAGTCTAATCATGAGAAAAAAATCAGGCAAATCACACTTGAGGGACACTCTACAAAATATCTGACTAGCATGCAAAACTGTCAAGGTTGAGGTGTCAACAAAAATGTCAGAATAAGACCTGTCAAAGTTCTCCCTCCATAAAAGCAATGAGAAACTGGCAAAAATGTTCACAATAAACTTTATTAAAGCTCTATAAATTAATTTAGCATTTGTAGCAACTTTGAGACTAGTCAGTGAAAAAAACCTTAAAACAAACAAACAAAAAATCCCACTGAATCTCAGCAAAAACAGCAAGGTTTGTGGCATTTTAACTTACCATTTTCCACTCCTCAGCTTTGGAGGCTTTGAACAATAACAGCCTGCATTCCTAACGTAAGAGGGAGCAGATTGCGGCTGGAGCTCTCTCTCAAAGACTCGTTACCAAGATTGTTATTGGACCAATCTTATGGTTCCCTGGCAGCCCTCATGCAAAAACCTGTCTTTATTTGACCTGATTCAAATTATCCCCGTGCTA
The DNA here is from genome assembly GCF_020826845.1 of Diceros bicornis minor. Taxonomy (NCBI): domain Eukaryota; kingdom Metazoa; phylum Chordata; class Mammalia; order Perissodactyla; family Rhinocerotidae; genus Diceros; species Diceros bicornis. The sequence continues at coordinate 1,696,550 of NW_026690889.1, forward strand.
AAGCTTCATCTTGGAAAGCATTTGTCCACTGTTTTAAAATCTTGGCTTCCTGAGGCAATAACAGTTGGGGCAAACAATAGACTAACCAAAAAGCTTGAAAGGAAAAGCTGAGGAATGAGATTGCCACAGGGGCTAAAATGTCACACACATGCATAGGGCTATACACGTGTTCAGGAGACACCTGGGACTTGAGGAAATTCCCAAGTCCTCACCTCTGATTGACTTCGAGGCTCTGTGCAAGCAGCATTAAAAGAAGCTAGAATATGATAGTATGTTCCAAATGCTGGGAGAATATCACTGTAAATCTAGGCAGCTCAGCTATCTTTTAGGATAAAGCCCCACTGAAGATTAGTTCAGTCCAAAATTACAAGAAACAACATAAAGAAACAATCCAATATGAGCAAGAATCAGTGGATACCAAAAGAGTAGTACAAGTATCCTGAACTTGCTGCATAATAGAAATGTTGGAGAAAAGCTATTAAAAAAATCATAAGAAAATAATTTACAAAAAATAGGAAGTGAGCAGGATATTATGACTAAAAGATAGTCTTAAAAAAGAACAGATCTTGAGCAATTAATAAACATATTTTCTTTAAAATTACACATAGTAATTTTAGAAGAAGAAGATTAACTGGTATTATATATTGAAGATATTACACAGAAAGAGAAATTCAAAGATAAAGATGTTGAAAACCTAAGACATCGGTCAGATAGACTGAGAAATTCAACATTTAGTCGATAGGGGTTCCTTAGCTGAATATAGAAAACGAAAGTGGCTGCTCAAAAGATAACATCTGAGAATTTCACAGAGTCAATGAAAGACATGAATCCTCTGATTTAGGAAACATTGGAGGCAGAAAAATCACACCTATGAATTCAAGTAGAAGTGAAACAGCAGAATATAAAATAGAGACAGAAGATCTGAAAGGTGGCCAGACGAAAAATGCAGTGTTTACAAAAGGACAACAATTAAACTGGCAGCATTAAAAGAAGCCAGAATATGATAGTATGTTCAAAATGCTGGGAGAATATCACTGTAAATCTAGGCAGCTCAGCTATCTTTTAGGATAAAGAAAAAAATACATATACCAAGAGTTGAAAATAATGTGAAGCAACTAGAACTCTTACGCTGTTGATAGGAAAATAAATTAGTACAATAACTTTTTTTTCCTTGCTAAAATGGAGATAATATGGTTAGCACATTATAAGCATTCAACAAATATTAGTTTTTTACTGTTTAGTAGAGGTAGAGATGAATATCATAAAATGGTTTAAACGTCCAAGTTCACTTTACAAAGAAAAATAAGTGCCCGAGTCAATGAATAAGCAAACAAACAAACAAAAAATAGAAATACCTTGTGGTACTGAGAATGGATTCCTAGGAATCATTAAAAAAATACAATATGCTCAACTTGAAATATATGTAATTAGAATTTATAAACATTTAATATAATGCATAGAAAAAGGCATCTTTAATTTGGTACTCTCTTTTCTAACTTTTGATTATTTTTTGTTTGTTTATTCCTGATGGAATAGCCTCTTAGGAAGTTATTTTCAAATACATGTTCCCAGAAGTTCTGTGAAAATCATTTTGACACTGGGTGGAGAGAGGTTGGAGATGAGAAGGTGGAGTTCTCAGGGCTCACTCCCAGTTCAACTAGAATAACTCCTTTATTTTTCTGCTTATACACTGAGCTTTCGTACACGATAGGAGACAGGGGCAAATTGCTATTTTTAATCACAGCTACTTTTAATTAGAATCAAATTAGTAATTAACAGAACATTTTAGTAAATTTGTTTAGGCACATTCAGCAGTAAGAGAAGGGGTGTGCTTAATTGTTCTATAAAATAAAGAACAAAATACTTTGGGGCTATAAAGAAATCTGGTAAGAGTGGATGAGAAGATAAGGAAGGAGAGAGAGAGAGAGAGAGGCAGAAGAGAAGCTGAGATTGAGTGAAGGAGGGTCAATAAATCTTCCTTGTGGTGGAGTGACCAAATGGCGATGCCTACTCTTCCATTGGAAATTATGGTGTTTCTCTGATGTAAGACCGTCATCTGGCTCTCTCCCATACAGTAAGTAGAGCTTATTGATGAATTTTCCTTACAATTTAAATTGCTAAGATGGCTGAGAGATGTTTGACAATGTATTTAGAAGCAGTTCTCTTGGAAAGGGGCACTGAGGTAGAGGAATCCATGAAAATGTCACCACAGGAGTTTGTATAAATCCGTGAGGAGAGTCTGACTTCCATGGGGTGTAGAATTTTAGGGGTTGGAAGTGTTGAACCAAGTCTGGAATCTGGGCTTCATGAATAATGTTTCATTTGGAGAAAGGATTTTATGCTAAGTTTGAAAATTATTCCTGTAGTAAATGATTCATACAGTTACATCCTGTTTTGAACACAGAAGAAGCCATGCCATTTTCCATACATCATAAGAATTTTTACTGAAGTTGAATCTACTGTAAGAATCACACCCAAAAAAATGGTTTAACTCAATCCTTTTCTGGCTGGATTGGAGGTGACATCTATACTAATGGAGTAGGGACCATAGTCACAAAAGAATTGTTGATTTCCAAGAACGAAGTGGGACCAAGGTGCGCCCTTGGCAGGGGACCTTTAGCTACTTCACAGTTAGTAAGCTTTTGCTATACAGTGTGACTTTCCCTAGGGTACTATTTGCTGGTCAATACATGGCTCCGCTATTCTAAGCCACTTCATTGGTCAAAGTGTGAGTCTCTTCTAAAAACCTAACAGGGTCAAAAGTTGATGGTCAATACTCATTTGTTGAATGAATAGTTGAATGAATAAGTGAATGTATGAATGTCATTTAAAGCTTTGTAAATATCATGTTCTCTATTGGTAAAACCTTTCTAACCCATTTTTTAGAGATTCTTTCATTATGAAAGGAGAAATATAAACGTAAATCTTATAATGATAGTGCTTTGTCAATTGTGAACGTAAACACAGTATTTAGTAATACCACTTCTGGTAGTAGAATATGAATATGAACCTAAACAATAGTCACACAAGGTCATTTATGTGTGGTCATGATTGGAGGAGCCTATTTGCATGAGATACAAGGAGCCTTCTAAAGAAAAGTTCATTTTAAGAAAAAAAGAGTCAGAAAAATAAATCTGAGGATAGGCTGAGGTTAAAGAAGATTGGCCATCTGGGGCCTGTGTTGATCATGTTAACCTTTAGCCCTAATGGTTTTCCTTCCCCCTTCTCTTTATCCCAGGTTCTTGTGCCAGAGTACAGAGGAGTGGAAACTAAAACATATATTTCAAATAGCTACTTCCTTAAGAAGTCTGTTAGGCGTTGGTACCGTAACTCACCAATATTCTGGGATCCACACAAGAGAAATGTGAAGAAAGAAAGAGAGAATGACGTTCCTTACTTGTGCAGAGGACCTTGAGCAGAGTGAAGCCACCTTTTACATGTCTTAGATCCTAGAGTGTTTACTGGTGACATCGGCACTAGAGGCCCTTTTGGCACAGGTGTATGGCAGCATAGAGAGGCATTTGTCCACTCATTCATTTACACGTTCCTTAACCGAGATTTATTGGGGCCTTAGATAACGTGCTGAGGATTTAACTGAGTAACACAAACCCCTTTATTGAAGGCAGTGTTGGACAAAACAAACAAGTAGATCAATACTTCCAGGACACTGTGAAAGAGGAATGCGCTATGTGATATAGGATTTTTTAGATGGGCAGTCAAGACTACTCAGAGAAGATTTCTATACCAGGTTCATAACCTGAGTGTTAAAGGAGGAGTAGATGTTAGAGGAAGCATGTTTTCATGGCAGAGACAAGAGTAATTGTGAAGCACACAGACATGAGACAAAACTAAATTTGCAGAATATTTTGGCAAACTACATGCCATCATCTACTGAATCCTTCTTTGGGTTTATCTAAATAGGTCATAAAGTTCATAAAGTATTAATTTTGAAATACTCAAAGGAAATAGGCACAATTTTTCAATTTGGTTTGTTAACTCTTCTGTCCTTACGCCTCTTACAATCTACTTTTCAATAATGACTCTGGTATTTCCGTTGGTTGCTTCTCTTTTCAGCTGGCTTTTTACAGTATCCCAGGTCAAGTTTCCTGTATGCCAAGCAGTAACTGTGAATTCTTTTTTTGATCATAAAGAAAGCTCCAAAACTTTTTTGTCTTCACACTGCCTCGATCATTGCCTCTGCAGAATAGAAACCAATCTCTATATTTTTACATAAACTTTCTTAGCACAAAAATTCACAAACCTGACTGGATATTCTTTTTGCTTAGATGGTCTTGGTAGCTATGCTCCTCAACTGACCACCTTGCAAGTGGGCAGTTTCTATAATGAAGTGAAAAATGAGATTATGTTGATTTAAAACTTTGTGATATGTTCTGATATCCATTCCAGGTGCCTGTGGTTCAGATAGATATTTTTGGCAATGTTCTGCAAAGTTGGAAAAACATTGCTCTGTGGGTTTCTGAGAAACATTTGCTATTTTTCTCATATACGTCGTGCTAGTAGCAACTTCTAATCAGCAGGAAACAAAGGGCATGAGCAATTTATCCATTAAGTGAGTCATATGAAGTAAGCAAAAGAAGGAGACTTGCTGATGGTTAAAAGTGATATTTTTACATTTTGGTCAATGACCATTTCTCATAAATGTTTTAACATATGCTAAACTGAAAGTATTTTGGTTGAATTGTTAGTGAGCTAGCAAAATCTCAATATTTTTAACATGATTTTTTTTTTAAAGAACTCAAAAATAACCATGGAGCTTTTTCCAAGACTACTTAAAAATCACTTTTCAGTTGAGATGCCAAACTTTTAAAATCAGTTTTGGAAAATAAGAAATCTATATAAATTTATCAATTAATATAGAAATAAAGTGTAAAAACCAAAGAACAAAAGAAACTCAAATGTTAGAAATCTTCTAATTTTTGAAGAACTTTAAAAACTAAAATTTTAAAGTACAATTCTATTAGTATCACTATCTAGTTTTCTGCATTATTTTTTCCAATTTTTTTATTTTGAAAAATTAAAATCTATATGAGTTGTAAGAATTCATCAAAGGACATCATTTTACCACATTTGCTTTTTCTTTCTCAAATACTTCAGCATGTACCTTCTAAAAACAAGGATACTCTTCTACATTACTGTAATCAAATTATCACAATCAGAAAATATAACATTTAAAAATACAATTATTTAATATATAGTCTATATTTAAATTCCTCCAATCGTCCAAACAGAATTCTTAACAGATGTTTTTTGATCCAGAGTACATGAAGAATAACGCATTGCATTCAGTTGTTATTCTCTTTAGTTGGCTAATAAAGCAAAGCTTTGTTAATTGTTAGTAAATCAAAGCTAAATTTATTACAACTAGTTGAAGCAAGGGAGAATCATCTTGACAGAGTAAGATTCTCAAAACAGAAAAAGTTCATATGGTTCCAAATTGGAAGAATGCACCTCAATTGGATTCATTAAAGGTTTTTCTCATGATTTGACTGGAGTTAAACATTTTTGCCAGGCATACTACACAGGTGATTTTTGCGTCCTCTGTACAGAACATGATGTCAGTTTCTTCCATTATTGGTGAAATATGGCTTGATCATTTCTCCAAGGTGTCATCTCTCAGATTTACTCACTGCACAAGTTCTTTTTAGTAAGTAATCTGTGGGGGAAAGTTTATGAGGACATAATATTGTGTTCATAAATCCACTAATTATTAGCTTCCATTGATTCTTTCTGTCGTTACTATGATAGGTGAAAAAGAATAAATTTTAATTTCTATAATTTTTTCAACATGTTAGTTGATATTTGTCCATAAAGTAGAGCTTTTCCTTTTCCTCACTTTGTAATTACTATTATTTAATAGCAATATACATATTAGGTTCCTTTCTTATTGCAGTGTGTTATGTTCTTATTCAGATTGATAGCCAAGCCATTCCCCATTTGGCCAGTGGGAGCCTATTCATGCATGCTCCAGGATCCTTTTGATATGTACCTATAATTTTTAAAAGAAATTCCTTACTTTCTGTAACAAGAAGACTTTCTAGTCTTACCTTGTACTTTCCTTGCCTTAGCCCCGGAATCAATATTTCTCCAAGGGACCCGCGTTTTTTTCTATCCATTTCCAAGCCATTGCCACTCACCCCCCTGCAGGTAGTCATTTCATTGGCTTCAGGTTTTCACTTCCTGTACTTATTTTTTCAAAATTAAAGCAATATATACTAAATATTCCTTCTCATTCTTTCTTATCCAAAAAAGGAGTGCATTATAGGTACTTTATTGAACTTAATTTTTTTTTTCACTAAAGAGCTTGTCCTGAAAATCACTGCATATGAGTTCATAGAAATTTTCTTCATATTTTGGTTTAAAACTGCATAGAACTTCATTTTGTGGTGAACAGTCATTTATTCAGTCAATCTCCTGTATATGGGCTACATTTTTTAATTGTATTTTTGTAAGTGTATCTTAACAGTAAATTCCTAAATTTGAAGTTTTGTTAGATACTGCCAAATTCTTCCCAGAGAGCTGAATCTATGTTGTATTTATATCAGCAATATATGGAAGTACTTGTTTCCAAAGCCTTCAAACAAAGTGTTCTCAAACTTTTGTGTTTTATAAATCTGATAAAGAATATATGGAATCTTAGTATAGGTGAGATAAATATGAAATTCTCTTATCATGAGTGAAGTTAAATGTCTTTTCATATGTTTAAAAGTCATTTGTATGTCTCTTGTGTCTCTTTTTGTAAGCCATTTATATCTTTTGCCTTTATTTTTATTTGGTTTTGGTATTTTCCCCTGTAATTTAAAATGTTCTTTAAATACTTAGAATGATCACTTTTTACCTGTGATATATACAAATAATTTCCTTTCTATGTATCAATTTTATTTCCATGTTTTTTTGGGGGGGATGTCATACAGAATTTTTTTTCAATATTTCCTTTCATTGCATCAGGATTTTGAGTTATAGGTAGACTTTTTTTCACCCAGTTTATAAAGGAATACCATGTATTTTTCCCTGGTAGTTGCATAGATTTAATTTGTGTATTTAGATCACTGATTCATTTGGGGTTTCTTTTTCTTTTCCAATTCTTGTGCCTCTAATTGTTTCTTCTAATCTAATTTCATGGGCAATACCTCTAATTTATTGTTAAATAATAGTGGAGATAGAAAGTATTCATGCTTTATTCTTGAACTTGATGGGTATATCTCTTTTTCTTCCACATTAAGATGCTGGCTTTAGGGCTGAGTATATAATGTTATATGTATGTGTGTATATTTCTATATTATTGAATAAATTTTAATCAGAAATGGGTGTTGGATTTTATCACGGGCTTTTTAGCATCTATGGAGATAATTATGTATTTTTCTTTTATATCTATCAATATAGTGAGTTTTACAAATGAATTTCTATCTTTAGATTTATTAAATAAACTTCAATTAATGATGCTATATCTTTTCTTAATGTAGTATTAGATTTTGTTTGCTAATGTTTTATTTAAGATTTTTAGATTGATGTTAAGAAACAAAATTGGTATGTGCTAAATTTTTTCAGTTTAGGAATCAATGCTATTCTTGCTTTCTAAAAATATTTTAAAGGGTTCCTTAATTTTCTACGTTCTGTAACAATTTATACAGCATTGGAATTATCTAATCTTTGAAGTTTTGATAGAATTCTCTGTGGAATCATCTGGATGTGATGCTTTTTTATTGGGTAGTTCTTTAATAACTCTCTCACTCTTTCTGTGTCTCTTTCTGTCTTTCTGCCTTTCCATTCTCTCTCTTTCTCTCTTTGTCATATGCAAGTCATCTGTTTAAACTTTTTGTCTCTATTATAATCAAATTTGATAAATTATATTTTTCTGAGATATTATCTATTTCATCTAAGTTTTGGCATTTATCTGCATAAAGTTTTGCACAGTCTTCTCATAATATTTTAAATCCTTCTGTTTCAATTGCTGTTTTATCCTTGTTCTCACCCTTGTTCTTCAACCATTGTTACCACCTCTGTTTTAATCTTAGACCTACAGTTAAATATATTCAGTGCTGAAAATCAGTCCTTTTGCTCAAGTTTCTTCAATCACGTCTTGAGTGGGGTAAGCTTGTCCTGTAATTGATTTTGCAGGAAGGACTCATACAGTATTCCTGGAGTTCTTACAGGATTAAACAGTTTCTATAGACTTGACACTTGAAAAACAGTTTTGCTGATGTAACACCCGTAGCTCACACTTTCTTTCCTTGAGTTATTGGAACAAAGGTCCCACCTTTGTCTTGGTTTCAACGTCCTTGTCTAGAATTTTGATGTCATCAGATTTTCTTTCATTGATATGTGACTTTGTCTTTTTGCGCGAATATTCCAAGGATAATTTTCTTTATGCTTAAAGAAAGATATTGAAGCTAAACATTAAAGGGCATATTTTTTTCAGTATATGGTGATCTCTTCAATTACATAGCTTCGGGACTTCTTTGTTTCTGAATTTTTTTGAATTATGGTTTAAAATATTTTCAATTATTTTATTTTAGTCTTTAACATCTCCAACTATGCCTGTCTTTTATCTTCTTTGCCTATATTGATCAATTTCTCTCTGAACATTTTGTTTCTTTCATTATTTCAATTTTGGTTTGTCTTAGTTGTTAGAATGCCTTTCCTAAATCTTCCTTATTAACTTTGACGTTTAAGCTTTTCTCTCTTGGACACTCTGTAATGTAGCTAATACTAACACATGTTAATATTTATCTTAATATTGAAAACTTATTTTCAGAGTGAATGAACTTAGATGTCCATTTCTGTTCTAAATTTTGGAATTTATAATTCAAAGTTTTTTAATGCCAGTTTTTACTTAAGCTTGTTTAATTCAGTTTGGAGTGTTGTGTTAAAGGTTTTACTTTAATTATTTAGTTAATTAATTAATTTCCTTGTTAGCTCTTTTATTAGAGAGAATTTTTATCAGTTGAGATGTTTTGATTCTCCTTTTCTTGTTTTCTTTTTATATTAGGTCCATATGGAAGTACTCTGCAATTTTTAGTTGATTCAGTATTTGAAAAAAATTATTCTGGATTGGCAATAACAAATGTCTACATACAAGACTTTCAGATGGCTAATTAGGTTTCTCTGTTCAAGAGTTCTCTCTTCTGTTAATATTTTGAAGTGCAGTTTATTTAATGGATACTACTCTTTTCAGGGAAAGAGGCTTTGATTTGTCTTCTCTTTTTATCATGTCTTTTTTTCTTCCTTTGGAAAAATAAATTTTCTTTTTCTTTACATCTTGCCCTTCACCATGAAGTCTCAAATGTGTGCCTCCTGCTTCCCTATGTGCTCTTCTCCCTCAGAAGTAGTGATACAAAATGAAAGGAGTAAAATAAAAATTATACAAGGAAAGAAAAAGATAAGCAAAAACTGTTTAAAATACTTAAGAGAATATGCTACTTGGATAAAATTGATAGAATGATGAGTTTCAAATAACAGAGGACACAACTTAACACTGGCTTAAATATAGGTTGGATTTATTATCTCTCATTACAAAAAGGCGAAGTTGGGTTAATTCCGTGACTTATTGTTCTCAAAGGCACAGGTTACTTTACCCTTCACGTTGTCATATTGAATTTTGTTTTCACATTTGCCGTCTTATGGTCTAAATCACTTGGACAAGAATGTTCTTCTGTAAGAAATAGCAAAGGCCAGAAGAATGTCGTTTTCTTGAGGGAGTAAGGTAAACTTTCTCAGAACCTTAACTTCCCCCACTGCCACAAACCTGGTATTTTTCCTTCATGTCTCCTTGTCCAGATTTCATAAAATTATATATAAGTTTACCAAGATTTATTTTTAGATAAATAAATATTTTCTTGTCCTGGACCACCAGGTATTTAAACTCTGTGTTCTTTTAAAAAACACAAAAGGGGTATGAGACGATTGTTGATTAAACCACCAATTGTGTCTGACACAGATAATAAACATAACAAATTCCACTAAAACATAAGTGTATTTAATGGGAGATAAAATAATAAGAATATCCTAAGAATATGAAGGATAATAATCTTGAAAATATCTTAGAGTAAATTAAAATTATAGGATCATCTTAGAACAAGTATCTGAAAGATAATAATCTTAGAACATTCAGTAGAGTTCTTAATGATTTTTCTCTCTAGATTAGAGTAACTGTAGGACGTCTTTGGGAAGAAAGTCACAGCACAGAGAACTTAGCTCTCTAATTATTTCTAAAGATTCAACTCCTAAAATTTGAGATCTTACATTTGTGGACAGGCAATATCAATTACCAGTTAATGCTGATCCTTCTGGTTCTGCAGACTTACAAAGCTGGTACCAAATTCTCCCCTTACGAAACATAGTGCCCAAGAAAGTATTAAAAATTATTTAACTGTATTCTTATTAGGGATCATATGAAGAGGCAAAGGAATTGAGCATTATTTTCTCCCCACTTCTTTTCCTTTTTTGGGAGAACTTGTCCGTTAGAAATCGTGCCTCCTTAGCCTTGATGACTGGGCCAGACGGAGTAATATGCAGCATGTTGACTGTACTTAATAATACTGTATTGCATATTTGAAAGTTGCTAATAAAGAACTTA